>NC_084946.1:27830923-27947366 GCF_949316205.1 Platichthys flesus
ACACACGAGACCGGCTGTTTTCACAAATACTGCTGAGAATCTGAGATCCATCTTTTATTTTCCAAAGCCTCCCGACATCAAACGGAGCCGGAGCCTCCGCAGCGTCTTCCCGCCGCTGAAGTGCCTCTGAGCAAAGCATTTACCCCCCCCCCCGCTGCTGCGCGGGCTCTGCACACCAGTGTGTGTCTGCTGAGGAGAGTTTCAGCCGATGTACTCAGACTGGAAACGGGTTGAAGACGTCTCTGACTGGGACAACTGGGATTTTACACCAGCATGTGTAAACGTAGTGTTTTCAAATCAGTCTTCACACACGTGCACATTCTCACGTGCACATCACACTCTAATAGTAAGTGTCCTTCTGATAAACACGCACACACCAACACCACAACTACAATTGTGTGTCTTAAAACAGAATCATTAGATTAATTTTGCCTCTATAAAAATAATATAAAACATAAAAATGAAAACTAATTTATGCTGTAGACTCTACAGATGGATGGAATATTGGGTTGGCATATTTCTGATTAAATTCAGCTTTTATTACTTTAAAAGAAAATTTAATCCGGACAACATTAGGTTTTGAAAAAATTGTATTTGTCCTCTTTTTGTCATGTATTCTTTAACAGTTGAATCTATACTGGCTCTCGAAGAAGTACCTCAATAGTACTTCTAGCAGAAAGTATTTTTTGTATTTTATTAGATCATGTGACCTGTTTGCTGAATCTGAATCTTAAGATTTAAGCCTCATGATCTGTAAGAAGGAGCTGAATTATTAAGAGCAAAGAAATAAAAGTTGCTTGAACTTTAAAAAGTTTGTGATGAAAATGTTGGAAAACACACGAGTGAGATATTTATTCCTCAGACGTGTGAGAGAGAGAGAAATGAGAAACCCTGGTTAATAGAGGGGTTTTCTCAAATCAATACAAAAGGTGGGTCGCACAGATCGATAGTAATACAGGCCAGACAGTCAACACTAACACACAAAGAACACACACACCCATACTCACACATGCAGTGAGACACACACACACACACACACACACACATCTGCAGAAAAACGGGTCTGATTCTTTCTCCTTCGTCTCAGAGTTAAATACAAAAAGAGTTTCTGTATAAACGTGTTTAAAACATGAAATCAGTGTCAAACCATGAGAGTATTGTGTGTGTTTTTTTTATTTTTGTGCAAATGTGTCACTGGGTGCGTATGTGTGTGTGTGTGTGTGTGTGTGTGTGTCTGTGGGAGGAGAGGGGAGTTAACTGGGTCCCTTTACAGGAGCAAAGAACTGGTTGTGCGTGGGATGCTAGTTAAAAACAAGAGCGTGCACACACAGACACACACACACACACACAGGGACTTCCACAGTTGAAGGGGCCCTGAGGAGACACACACACACAGACACACAACCATCACCTCCTCTCTACTTCATCTGGTGACTCCATCAGCAGCACCAGGTTGTTTCATATGTTCTTAACTTCTCCATCACGTCTTTGTGAATACTCAGATAGAGGATAGAGAGAACGAGGGAGGGAGGGAGGGAGGGAGGGAGGGAGGGAGAGAGAGAGAGAGAGGGAGGGAGGGAGGGAGGGAGGGAGGGAGAGAGAGAGAGAGAGAGGGAGGGAGGGAGGGAGGGAGGGGGAAGAATGAGAAACCAAAACGACAAGACGAAGATGAAAGGTTCGTGAATTTTGTAAAGTTATTCTTAATAAATGAGTGACAGCTGAGTCGGAGGACGGGATGAGGGAGGAAAGGTGGAGGGGAGTGAAAGGGGGGGGGGCAATAACAAGCGCGTCAGCTGTGGAGCAGACGTGACCCATGGACGACAAAACACTGTGTTGTTGTGTGAACTTCATCTTCATCATCTTCATCATGAAACGCAAAGCAGGAGACAGACACACAAACACCACATTGGTCTCTGGCCCATTTCACACATTTAGTGCACACGATTCTCTCTGAGGACACACAAACACACACACACACACACACACACACACAAGTGCTGGAACCCATATGTTGTGTGTCCTCAATGGGTAATGGGCCTGCGTTGTCATCATCACACACACACACACACACACACACACTGAGTGTACCCATCCAAATAAAGCAGAAGGATAAATACCTCTATAGTCCACACAGGTGTGAAAGTACGTACACGCACAAACACACACACATACACACACACACACACACACACACACACACACGGGGGGTGGGGTTCCTCCTCATTTGGTTTCCTTCCATCACTCATTGGTTTCATCTCTGTCTCTTCACCCTGATTCTCATCCCTTCATCCCTCTCATCCTCTGAGGTCTTTTCACAGTCCCTCGTCCAGTTGGACCAGATCCAGTTCAACGCGCTCCATTAAAGAAATATTCATTCATATTTATTCATAATTTACTTTATAGGAGGTAAAAGGTTGTGTTTCTATTTCTCTGTGACTCAGCAGGATCACGATGAAGGACCAGGAAACTTGTTGGAAGAACTTTTAATTATATCCTGATATTCTTTAATTCATCTCCTTCAACCATATTGTTCCTCTTCTTCTTCTTCTTCTTCTTCTTCTTCTTCTTCTTATGTTTCTGTTATTAGATCTCATCTCCTCATCACCCCCCCCCCCCTCCCCCCATCTCTCAGCCTGTGTCTCTGAGCCGTGTGATAATGTGAAAAGTGACAAATCAATAATTATCAGGGCAGAACAACTCATTCATTCCTCCGTCTGAGCGTCTCACTGTCCACACCTCCCACCCTCCTCCTCTCGTCTCTCCAAGCATCCTATAACCCCCCCCCCCCCAAGTCCGTCTCTCTCCATCATCTGTGGCTTGTAAACACAGACACCTCAATATTCACTTCCAATATGAGCCCAAAGAAAAAGGCTTTAAAGGCTTGAATTAATTTACCCCTATTACAGCAGATGGTGTGTCTGAGTGTGTGTGTGTCTGAGTGTGTGTGTGCTTGTGTGTGTGTGTGCGTCTGCACTCTGAGGCTGAGAGGACGAAGGGTCAGCTCCACCTGGGTTTGCAAGGTTTGGAATAAAATCATCCAAAACATAACAGAGAGGATTTGGCGCCACTTGCACCCGGGCAGGAAAACGTCTTCCATCTTATCTACATCTCTATGAAGTGACAGAATCCTCTCAGCCGCCGGGAGAAGAAAGAAGAAAGAAACTTTATCTACACAAACTTTTTCTTTGTTGAACAAAGAGAGAGAGAGAGAGAGAGAGAGAGAGAGAGAGAGAGAGAGAGAGAGAGAGAGAGAGAGAGAGAGAGAGAGAGAGAGGCGACTAAATCGCTCTTTAACAGATCAATTACGTCCCCGGATCTTCTGGTGAATCACGACGTGGAGGCGAGATGTTCACAGAGAGCGATGTGTGGCCCCCAGGGGCCTCCACTCAGAGTCTGCTGGTTTTGGGCTGCGTGGCTCTTGAGTCTCTCTCTCATTCTCCTCATCGGGCGCTTTGTGTCTTTCTCGTCTTTTGGATTAAGACGCCCTCCGAGCCCTGAGCGAGGCTCTCTCACAGCTCCTCCAGCATCTCAGAGGTTTACATCTGTTATTTCGACGGGGAGGGAGGGGATGGGGGGGGGGGGGGGGTCCACATGTGGCCTGGAAACGTCTATCACACAAACTCCTCTGGCTTTTTCTACTTCTTCTTACTTTTCTGTCACATTTTTCTCCAGCAGCAAACTCTGTGTCTTCAGGAAACGTGGCTGAATTGTGACCAGAACAATGGAGGTGGATTTCCCGAGGCTGTAATGTGAGTATTTACCAAAGTGCCGTGTTATGAATTACACATAACTCATCAGATATTCCACTGAAACATGATAACTCTCATTAACACCTGATGTTCATCTTCAGTGTGAACGGACCAATCGTCTTTCAGTCCCGGGTCAACTGACGTCACAGGGTTCCATCGTCTCTGGCTCCGATCAGCAGCGATGGAAATGTTCTTATTAATTATGATTTATTTGTGGCTCCTTCATGACGTCAGTGATCACATGTTTTTTGATTGACGTTATTTGAGGAGACATCTTGGAAAAAGTGTTTTTTGGACCATATTTTTGTTGACAACCACAGATCAGCTCCAAAAATGAACCACGTGTAGAAACGCGGTGAAGAAACAATCCCAGTGAGTTTAGTGAAAAACCATCGATGCATTGTCGAGTTATTGTGTACACATACACACACACTGGCTTCTGGCTAAGCTGGCGTGCAGGATCAGGATGGAAGCTTCTTCTCAAAGTGCTCATACTGGTTTTTTCTTAATGGTTTAGAAGCAGCCCTGCAGCTTTGGATTCAGTTCCTCAGCTTCCGGCAAACCTTTAAATTTGAATCACAGAATTTCCAGTGAGTCTAGTTTATTTGTGTAGCCGAACATCGCATACAGCGTCTCAGCTGAGACGCACAACGACACAACTCTATAAAAGCCAGACTCACACCACAATCTCACACTGGAATGAAGCACTAATGGGTCGTTTTGGGAGGAAACAACAAATTATCTTGTTTTATTGGGTCAGGAGGATTAAATGTAGATGCTCCTCAACCCGATATAAATACAAAAAGACACAATGTGATCATGTGCAACAAGATGAACAACAACACACTGCAGTATAGGTGATAAACCCCACCTCCTCCATGTTCTCAGACGGGACACAGACCAAGCTACAGAGTCAAAACTTCAAGATAAGAGAAGATTAAACTGTATTGATGGAAATCCAGATGTTACAGCAGCAGGCGAGGTGGACAAGAGAATAAAGAAATATAAAAAGGCAATAGAATTTAATAAAAATGCTAAGTATGTACATTATATACACATACAAGTACATATTCCAGTATATTTAGATGGTTTCTGTCTTTTAAGGTTTTAACGAGTTGTATGATGTTTACCAGAGTTTCCGATCTACACGTTTCTGTTTAGAATGAGCTGCTGCACAACATCCTGTTTAATCAAAGTCCATTGAAGCTGAACTGGAGAATCTGGAGAATCTGTTGTGTGTGAATCCGATAAGAGGAAGCGTGCTCGAGGTGTCCAGGTTTCTGGATTCATCAGAGAGATGAAAAACGAGGTGAAGAACCATGATCCTGAATATTTGGCTTGATTTCCTGGACGGTGGGAGGAAGTGGAGACACATTGTTCTTTATACACAGTCTGTTTGGACCCTGGAGCTGTGGAGTCTGTTCTGCTGTGAATAGAGACAGGCTGGATGGAGTGCGTCTCTCACTCACACACACACACACACACAGACACACACAGACACACACACACACACATGTGCCTGCAGGCTGTTGTGAAGCTGCTCTAATCTTTGCTAATAAGGAGGTGAAGACAAGGAGACTAGCGTTATTGATCAGTCCTCCAGGGACAGCCTCTCGGTTTCCTCATAGACAGCTCATCAATACCCAGCCTATAAGTCACACACAACACACACACACACAGACACACACGTGCACACGCAAGTGAACCCACACATTAAAGCCCTGCATGAGATCTGACCCGTGGGAACTCTAAATCCCAAAAGCCCCTGCTGTGCGGGTCAGGGACGGCTCGACCTATAGGAGATCGAAGAGCAAGCATGTGACCACTGACACTGGAGACAATGGATGGGAGGTCGTCTTGTGTTTGACTCTGCCCTTAGGTGTCCCTTACATCAATGTGTGTGTGTGCGTGTGTGTGATTGTGTGCGTGAGTGTGTGTGTGTGTTTGACTTTGCCCCCATGACGAGATTCTGGAGTTATGGAAATCTGGAAGTGTCCACGTCGCCGGATGATCTGTTGCAATATTACAATAAGCTATGCTAGGGATGGTCCACAGCTCCCAGGGGGTTTTCATTCATCTCCCAGTAAAAAGTCCAGTTGGTCTTTTCGTGAAACTTTGATCAAACAGACGAGTTAGGAGACATTTGTCTTCGGTGAGGACGCCCCCCCCCCCCCCCCCCCCCCTCGAGGCTGAGGTGTGTGATTGTGTGATCTGTCCCTGTGTCCCCGGAGTCCAGAGGTAATTACCAGTGGTTAATAGAGTGTGTGTGTGTGTGTGTGTGTGTCTGTGTGTGTGCGTCTGTATTTACTCAGTGATAGATACACTCAGAGTGTAAAGTGAACATGAGAAATGGTAATAAAGTTTAATATTGTTCCATACAACACAGATTTACGACCAAGGTGTATTAAACTTCCATTTCTCATCTAGACATTGATAAAAACATACACACACACACACACACAGACACACACACACACACAGACACACAAAGTGGCCTTCACATGAGCAGGCTTGTGCACATTAGATCACACATACACACAAAATGATCCAGAAAATATGCAAAGGTGCAAATCTCAACATACGCACACACACACACACACACACACACACACACACAGACACTCAGGTATTTGGTTTCTATATATCACTGAGTTTACGATTGCTCTCCACTACAACCTGAACTTCTCCCTGTAGCACTGAACCTGTGGGTAATTGGCTTTTTAATGACTTCTGCATTTCCACATCCTGGTTATTTACCTCCTCAAGCCTCATTGAGAAGTCCAGCTGAGAGGGGGGGGGGGGGGGGGGGGGAGAGGGAGGGAGTGGGAGGGAGAGAGAGAGAGGGGGGGGGGAGAGAGAGAGAGAGAGAGAGGGAGAGAGAGAGGGAGAGAGAGGGGGGAGAGAGAGAGAGAGAGAGAGAGAGAGAGGGAAAATAGTCAACAGAAAGAGAAAGAAGGGACAACACACACACAGACACACACACTTCCTTCCATTTGTCACACAAATTAGACAAATCAAATTACAAAGGCAAACAACCTTTATTTGCTCTAGGTGGAAAACTACACAAAACGACAAAGTAACCGCGTGATGACTGACAATGAAGTCAGTTCAACAGGAAGTGCTCGGTTCCACAAGCCACTGGTTCATGTACACAACCTCACACGATGGCAACAATGGTCACACCGACGCACAAATGCTAATAAGGACGCACACTCTGCATCAATCCTACAAACCAGACTTAACTGTTTGTGTTCCTGCGGCTGATGTCTGGTGTGCAGACAAACAGACAAACAAACCTCTGGAACCAGAATCAGGTCATTTAGAAACTGCATCCACATTATTTCTGACCCACAATGCAACAGTCCATCTGTCTCTTACAAACTCTGGTCATGTGACCCAGTTACATTATATATCAAAAGAAACGTCTGAGTCAAAGAAATCACAAAAATCTATAATAGTGGCATTATACATACTTTTTTGTTCATTGACACCTTTTGAACATCTTATTTATTACATATCTAATCACTCTTATGGCTGTAGAAATAATATAATAATTTATTTAGTGGAAAACATGAAATAAACCATTTTGTGTGTAACCTTGTTTACTACATCAGGGTTCAACACCGAGGCGGGGATGGACGTCGGCCATTTTAACTGTCTTCACAGATCCATAAATAAATAATAACAATAACCCGTCACTGATGAATTCCACTTTCACTTGTCTTTCCCTAATTCGCATAATGTCTTCATTGAGCCTCTGCCGTGCATCCTCACATGGGTAGGATCACATCCCGGGCCTCTTAGTGAGCACTGCGTTCCTAAAGAGCTGCATTTCACAGAGTTGAGTCATCTCGAGGCTCCTGCTCACTGCCTGGAAGCTCCTTACTGACAGAACAGGGAAACACTGACGGGAATCGAACGCGCGACATACACAGAGCCGGGATGGAAGTGTTTTGAAAAAAAGAAATGAATACATTTTAGAAATTTCATTCAAGCAGATCTTAGAAGAAGAAGAAGAAGAAGAAGAAGAAGAAGAAGAAGAAGAAGAAGAAGAAGAAGAAGAAGAAGAAGAAGAAGAAGAAGAACCTTGTGGTGTGTGAAGAAGACACAGTTGGTCAGGAGCTGAGATAACCGTTGACCTGTCTTCTTCAAACTGTCACTTGGCTCAAGGGCACATTGGACAACATGGAGCCGGCAGCTATGTGTGCGTGTGCGTGTGTCTGTCTGTGTGTGTGTGTGTGTCTGTGGAATGTAATGGAACCACAGACGAGGAAAGAGACTCGTAAATGAAGCCGTTCTTGTCGATGACGTCTTCGTTCATTTTCAGACGTTATTACCTTTCTCTTTGTGTTTGTCAGTTTACATCACCCTCTCTCTCACACACACACACACAGACACACACACACACACACACACACACACACACGCTCACATATACACACACAGAGAGTTATCACTGGCCTACAGGGACCCGTTACTGCTGTGATCCGAGGCTTTTATACGGTGGCTTGGTCTTAAAAACTGGCATTTACTGCTCCTGCTGATAAACAGCGTGCAGACGCATTGTTACGTTTGTGTTACTCTGGAAAAGCTGTGAGCCTCCACATGCAAGGTGTGTGTGTGTGTGTGAAATGTGTGATGTCCAGCGGTTCTGTTTGCATCGGGATGAAGATGAAGAATAATCACAACCTCCTGAAGCCCTGAGACTTCCTTCCAGGTTTGTGTTGATCTCAAACATCGGGAGCAAAACACACAATCAGAGCAAAGTTGTGAAAGACAAAGTTAAATGAGCCGTTTGTCAAATGTCTGATTTCAACCTCTTGCATCTCAGTGATGATCCCATTTCTCCATCACTCCCCTGACGCACCTGTTCTTTCCATATGTAGAAACAATCTACTCAGCCTAACTTCTCATCCCCCCCCTCTCTCTCTCTCTCTCTCTCTCTCTCTCTCCTCCACTCCCTCTCCTTCCTTTCCTTCTCCCTCCCTTCATCTCGTTGCTCTCTTATCTCTCCCCCCCCCCTGTCGCTGACGGCTCTATCTGCTGTAGTCGGAGTTACAAAAGGGATTTCACCAGTCAGGTAATCCATCCATCTCCATCTCCCCTTCCCCTACACCCCCCTCTAATGTCTTCAGACTGACAGCTCCACACAGCCGCCCCCCCGATTCTAAATCACCCTCACTTCTCCTAAAAAAAAAAAAAGGGAAAGTGCATGTTTAAAATTTAAGAACCCTCTTAACTTGCGTTTATTTAGCGGGTGGAAAAAAGTTTGCAGAAGAAGAATAAAGTTGTGAAAGAAATTGAGGTGACATTTCATTGAAAGATTAATACGGTTCTGAGATCTGAGGAGTGACAGGAACTCGTGCTCGGGGACTTTCAAGGACATAGAACAAAGAATCATCAGCGTATTGTTCTATGTTGAGTTTAAAGGAGGCGTGTTGGTTCTTCTCCGATCAGATCCATCAGGTCGTCACTTTGCTTTTCACATCCGGGTCTGTCCCGACTCGTGTTCTACATTTGGTGACGTCCAGTGTTAGAGGAGTAAAGGAATGAATATAAAAACAGGAATGTAAAGTAAAGGAATGTATAATGTTATCTCCTCTCATCGGGGGGGGGTTGGAACAGCGTGACGTCTTTTCAGAGACTCAAACCCGCAGCGAGAGAATGCAGAGGAGGGTATCAAGCCTTGGGGGAGGGGGGGGGGGGGGTAAACAGCAGCTGTCTGTCAGCCTGTCAATGTGTTACTATTGCTCTGCGTCCATTTGTCATTCCACCAGCCTGAGGGCGCTGCTCACCCCCCCCCCCCCACCCCCACCCCCCCCCCCCTTCCCCCTCGCTCGCCCGCCCACAAATCACAAATGCAATCACGTCAGCCCCGACAAGGGCCCTCCAATCACCGCCGCTGACCAGGAGAGTGGACGGGATATTTAACCTCTGTACCCATCAGCCGCCACTTGACAAACACACACACAAACACACACACACACACATGCACACAATACTGCTGCTGTGACACGCTATAATTCACAAGTCTATTACTGGTGGCAGTTTAAACAAGGCATGATAGCGTGTGTGTGAGTGTGTCTGTGAGAGTGTGTGTGTGTGTGTTTGTCTGTGTGTGTGTGTCAGTCTAAGTATGTGTCACAACTGAATGGCGAGGCGCCCTCTGATTAGTGCTGATTTGTTTTCAGCCCCTCGAAGGAAACATAAGAAGCAGCGCTGACGAGCAGACACACACACATAAACACACACACACACATAAACACACAAAAGATGAAAACATGAAAACACAGAGATGTGAGGAAAATGTCAAAATACAACTCGAGACGTTCAAACATACTTTTTCTGTCAAGCTGTCAAATCTGAAGAAAATAACATGGATGGAAACTGAGAGGCAAATTTGGGACAAAGACGCTTCAGGAGGAGCGAATGCTGGCGGGGGGGAAGGTGCGGAGAGAAGGGAGCGAAGGAGAAGAAGGAGAAGAAGAAGAAGAAAGAATAGAATAGAAGTGGTGGAGAGAAGAGCGCAGACAGGCAGAGCTGCGAGGCTTCTAGCTGCAACACGGTTCGGCTCCGGGACTGCCAGTCAGTGCAAACATCAACACATCAACAGTGCAGATGACAGGCTACAACAAACACACATACACAAAAAAAAAACACACAACAGAGCTCCGGCTATCTTTACAATAACCTCAAACCTCCGGGAGGAGAAGGAGGAGAAAAGCTGTACATTCCATTTGTCTGTCAACACTTTGAAAAGGCTTCAAAACGCCAAAGAGGAAAAAGAAATCTCATGGAGAAGAAGTGAAAAATAGGAGATAGAAGACTTCCTGGTGAGAGATGGGAGGGGGGGGGGGGGGGGGGCGTGGATCCAGACGATTGACTCATCAGGAGCTTCACATCTGCCACATCTGTATCTGCAGGTCTTCAGCCTCAGGCCCGACTGCTCAGAACAACCCACTGACACAGTCTAACATATGGCTTGTGTCCTCAGGGTGAATGGATTCAGTCCTCATCAGCTCCGGGGACAGACGGCTCTGAGGACGTCCTTCATGGACACCAGAGACACCTGGGTGAACGTGCTAATGAATGAATGACCATGAAGAGGCGGGGTTTTCCATTTCTCCATGTGACTTAAACGTATGTTGTGTTCCGTGGTGTGTTCAGGACCCGGCTATAAACGAAGAGGTCTACAGAAATGCCTGAGTTCTTTATCCACAGACGAAGTGAATCAAGATGGCGACTGCTGCCCGTAAACAATCATAAAGTAACTATGAGATCTTGCAAAATAACAATACCAATTTTTTTATAAAGTAGTTGATTATATTCATTTTAATCCAGTAGAAAAATGTGTTCCAATTCCACAGTTGTCCACAGGATGGAACACGGCCTGAGAAAGACCTTGTAGGAATTTGTTGAATCCAGGAATGTGTTGTCACCATCTTTGGGTTAGGGTTAGGATTAGGGTTAGGATTAGGGTTAGGATTAGAGCTAGGGTTAGGGTTAGGGTTAGGGTTAGGAGGGTTAGGGTTAGAGCTAGGGTTAGGAGGGTTAGGGTTAGAGCTAGGGTTAGGGTTAGGGTTAGGGTTAGGGTTAGGAGGGTTAGGGTTAGAGCTAGGGTTAGGGTTAGGGTTATTTGATTCGGTTGGTCTGTCGGAAGGATTACTGAAAAACGACTAAACCCATTTCCCATTAAATGTTTGTGGAGGGATTATTGGGCAAAACTTTTAAGGTTATAAAGTTTGAATTTGAGCTTTTTGCGTAGCTTTTCTTAACAGAGCGACCCAGCAAATGTTATTCACACAATTCTACACGTGTACAACAGTAAACATCTTTAACTATAGATCTTTGAAACTCACTTAGACTAAAACAATATTAAAAGTTAATGCACTTTAACCCTTTGCTCCAAATATGACTTCTTTTAAAGTCTCAGTCTAATAATGTTTCTTATTTCCACGTGAAGTTGTGATTACGATGGAAACTGAAAAACTAAAAGCTGTTCACTTTTAAATAATAGACCTGTTATCTGCCAACCTTCCTCTCTTTCATCTGTTACTTCTAACACTGTGTTTTCTTCTCTTGTAATTGCTCTTAAATGATGTGTTTCTTGTTCCTCCTCTTCTAATCTGTGTCCTCGTCTCGGTTTCCCTCCGGGGATCATTAGATGTTTGTCTACTCAGATTCACAGGGAGAGAGAGATCGTCCAAACACAATGCAGGCGACAACGAGAAGGAGACAAGAGAAGAAGGAGCACAGACGCAGAGGTTCTACGATAGAACGTGACGTGTAGCTGCTGAGCTGAAGATTCCTTTGCTCGGAGCAGAAGAAAGAACGAAGGATTTCTATTCGTCTCGTGATTTGTCCTCCGCTGTTAGAGAATCACGTCTCTGTCCATCTCCACCTGAGCCCCTCGGCCTCTCTCTGCTTTTCTCTCTGCCATTTCCAAGCTCCTTCACTGTGTCGCGGCAAATTAAAACAACACAAAAAGACAGTTTCACGATGCGGTGAAGAAAACATAATTTAACGGGATTGTCGTCTTTCTTCGTCCAGTGGCGCTCATGTGAAGCGTCACAGTTGTGTGTTGCTTAAAACCCAGATTCCTGTGAAATGTGCAGAAGTAAAACTCGAGAGTTTCAGGACTGAATCTGAAGGAGAAGAGGGAACAACTTGATGATTCACTGACAAATCCAAGGTGGGTGTGCGTGTGATGATTTGAAAACTCGTTCTGTCCCACAGAGCTTTAAATAAACAACAATACAACAAAAACTTTTAGAACATTCCACGCATCAGGGCTGGAAATTGCTTTTTTTCCAAACAAACTGGCGAGTAGCTCAAAGCAAAGCGAGTCATTAAGGACACGTCTTTGTTCCTTTGTGTCCGTCTGTGCTCGTCTCCTTTCTCCGGTTGCTGTTCGCCGTCTCTTCCTCCCTCATCTCTCCATCTGGATGCTCGTCTCTCGTCCTTTGTGCAGCACCGTGTCCCTTTTAATTTTCTTTATCTCCCTCATGAGTACGGGGGGGGGGTCTCTCTCTCTTTCTCTTTCTCTCTCTCAACTGTCTGAACGCTCTATAAATGTGCTTCGTGACAAACTTTCAATCTTCATGAATGAAATATTTCTCTTTCCTTTTCTTGGTTTTGATTTCGACATCAAGTGTCTCTCTGTTGTTTGATATCATATTAATGTGCCTCAGTAGACACACACTTGCACAACATGTTAAGAAAAGAGAAACACACACTTTCCTCTGATGAGGCTCTCCAATACGCTGATGATGCTCAATTATACAGATGAGAATTTTCCCCCTTGTTTTCCAGTGTTATCACATGTGTCTCAATCATCCTCTGAACTCCCTCTCTTTCTTTATCTCTCTGTCTCCCCCCCCCCCCCTCTTCCCTCCATCTCCCTCTGATAATTTTCCACGTCTCAGATTGTGGCCGTGTTGATGGTTGCTGAAAACATCGACCGGCTTTGAAGTTTGATGTTTGGTGCTCGTGTGAGTCGCTCACTCAGCCTGCGGTTTCAAGGTAATAAGAGGTATAAGATGTGTGTGTGTGTGTGTTTGTGTGTGTGTCAGTTTCTGTGTGTGTGTGTGCAGGGCCAGGCAGTGAGCACGGGAGAACTAAAAGCCCTAGAAGCCTCTATTCTTTTGGAGATTTGCAGGTTTGTGGAAAGATTGACAGTGAAATAAATTTACTGTGGTGGATTTTTGTAAAATGCCGGTAAGAGCTCGGATAACAATACGAGAAGTGTGCATGTGTCTGCGTGTCAGTCCAGCTCTGCAGCCTATAAGTACTTTATTTTATAGAATATACTTCGTTCAGTCTTAAGATCCAGTACATCTCACGTATATGACCTCCTATAGGCTACGTTACAGGAACAGCAGGAAGTCTCAACGTAATATATATATACACGACCGTAAGATACGAGGAAGAAATGTCAACATTGGTGGAACTTTTGAGGGTTCAAAGAAACTACAGACGTCTACATGTCTTACTCCTTCCTGAAGAGGAACGTTACCACAACCTCCTCCAACCCTCATTGTCGTCAGAAAGTCTCGACTCTGCGCTGCCCTCTAGAGGACGCAATGCTGCACAACTTTGTTAACGTAAAAGACGCATGAAGGCGTGTGAGCAGTGGCTGTTGGATCGTTTGAAATGGACGGGTCTCTTTTTGCGTAGCTAAAATCAGAATAACTGACCCTTTATCCTTTGAGCGATACACGATGCATGATAAAATATCCCTGTTGCCGTCCAGCGTGTTGATTTGCATCATGCTCCTCAGATCTGAGTGTGTTTCTCTGACGAGGTTACATCACAGCAGGGTGCAGGAAGAGATGTTTTCCAGATTGTAGGAGGAATTATATCAATATGAAGGTGACGGTAGAAAAGAGAACTCGTCCAGTTTCGTCACATCTTTGATTCTTCAGGTGTATGTGTATGTGTGTGTGTTTGTGTGTTTGCTATATTACATCATTACAACATCAATACAGAGATGATGAGGGAAGAACTTAACAAACCTCCCCTTCCAATCCAATGATGCCTGAGATCGATACGCTGTCAGGGGCATGGACTATCTGACAATGATGTCTCAATGGAGGTGAGACGGGGGAGAGATGCCGAGAGCGATGGCGCCAATCCAATCTGGTGGAGGGCGGGTGAGACGCTCTCTGACAACTGTGTCAACCTCATCAAGATCATGGAGTTGAGGCGTGATAGAGGATTATATGATGGCCGTGTCGATGTCGGAGGCAACGGGACAAAAGCAAGAGGCTTGAATTTCCCCTGGCAGAGATCTAACACTTTAAAAAGCTTTGAGGCAACAGGAAGCTGGAAATCACCGGGGAACCAAACATTTATGAATATTGATGCGTACGCATACTCTATAAAAATATACCAACATTTAAATTGAGCCTCAACTTGTTTGTCTGCCGATGAACCTCGACTCTTTGGAACTCGGATCTCTGAAGAACCTCTTTTCAAACAGCTACAGAACACGTTTCTTAAGCCAATAGATTTCTGTTGAATTGTGATAAGGGTCCGACTTGATTGTTGCAGGAAGACAAACTCAAGTGAAGAGGGTCTAAACTGAACTCTTCCTCCAGACAGGAGCAGCGTCCTTTTCTGCTTTTGTTCTCCATAAATCTTCTGACGAGTGAACTTCATATTTCTTACATCTCCAAACATCTGGGTTTTCCACAAGTTGTCCCGTTGTGGCTGAGGCCTGGTGAAAGACTGGTGGAGTCTACTCCTGGGTTTAATCCCAGTTATTTGTTCCCAGCAGAACCTCCAATGAAAGACGGGAAGGAGGAATCCTGATCAGATGTCCCGACCCCTCAACCGGCCCCTCTGTGTCTCCGAGCTCCCTCCGGACGTCCAAAAGCCTCAATTGTCTTCAGCCAAAAAGTGATTTGTGTCTTTGATCTCAGTCTTGTGTTCATGACCTGGAGTTCCTGACCGTAGGTGAGGGTCCGGACGCAAATCCACTGGTAAACTGAAAGCTTTGCCTTTTCGGCTGAGCTCCCTCTTCACTAAAATGTCCTTTCTGGTGAAGCCCAACTGATCTGCCTGTCCGTCAACCACTGTGTAGTTCAATCAACCTCTAAACGTTTAATTATGTCCAACAGAGAATCAGTTATTTAAAGTTCTGTGTTGATGCTTTAATTTAAACAGCCGAGGTCCAGTACGAGCAGCAGACTCAACATCCGGGTAAAAAAAAAGCACAAAGAGTCTGACAGACAATTTGTTCTTGTCCTGCTTTATCAGATCTGCAGCTGTCAGGCCAGCAGGCGGTCGATAAGCTGCCGGTGATGAGGAGAGCTCATAGGCCGTGATGGAGATCACCACTGACAAGCACCACCACGGCGATAGATGAGACTGACATGAGACGGGTACAGAGAGAGAGAGAGAGGGAGAGAGGGAGAGAGAGAGAGAGAGAGAGAGAGAGCGAGAGAGAGAGAGAGAGAGAGAGAGAGAGAGAGAGAGAGAGAGAGAGAGAGAGATCATGTCCGCTCAGTCGTATCAGATCGCCGGGGCAGGATCTCTGACGGATCTGAAGGATCTGTCTCTCCACCACCTCTCACATGTCAGAGACAATGATGGGGAAAGATAGAGTAGGAGGGGGGGGGGGGGGGGGGGGCGATGATGATAATGATGTACGAGCACGATAATTGACTCGACTGAGAGATAATATATAATATAGAAAGAGGGAGAGGGTTATTGGATCGTTGGGTGTAATATGAGAATGATTAATGGTTATAGACACGTAGAAGAGATGGAGGTAATGAAGTTTGCATCTCCTGTTGAAAACCATGTGTGACTAAACACAAAGCAAAACATGTGTAACTGCAAGAGAAGGTCACTTTCACGTTTACTCTTTTGATCCAGAACTAAAGATCAGGTGTGAACGGTTCCTCTGAGCAGAAGAGGATAGTTTGGACTTTTGGACCAATCACAGGAAGTAGAGACAGAATTAACCAATAGAAGAAGAAGAAGAAGAAGAAGAAGAAGAAGAAGAAGAAGAAGAAGAAGAAGAAGAAGAAGCAGCTGCAGTCTTCACCTCCGACGATATCTTTGACGTTCATTCAACGTTTCCTTTTCTCCACTCAAACAGTAATATTACTTCCCCCTCAACCGACAACACGCCCACGTCAGACGCTGTCTATGAACCAATCAGAGTCGAGTACAGGTAGACTCCGCCCACGCAGGTGATGACACGTATGTCAGTCAAAATTCTTTAGTCCCTAAACTACAACGTGAAACCAAAAGTAACCAGATCAGAAGAAACTATGGAACAAACACATGAAGCCTGGTTCAGACTCTTAATCATAAAGATACATACAAAACATATAGATTTATAGATTTATAAATTTATACGGTTTTATAAGAGTGAAACAGGGAGGAAGCTCCTCGCTCACGTTCTTAAACACTCGTAACAGTCAAGTTAATGGAGTGAAGAAAGGAGGAGAAGGTGACTGAGGCACAGGGAGAGAGATGGATGACACGAGTGACTGAGTGTATGTGTGTGTGTGTGTGTGTGTGTGTGTGTGTGTGTGTGTGTGTGTGTGTGTGTGCGTGTGAGAGAGACACACATATAGAGAGCGTGCAGGAGAATAAGACGGAGCGATGGGACATATGATTGTCATTTGGCGTTTGAGAGGCGGAGAAAGAGAAACCAGTCCGGGGTCACGTCACAATCTGTCAACTCAGTTACATCAGTCTGCAGCTCAGATGGATGGAGGGAGGGAGAGAGGGAGGGAGGGAGGGAGGGCTGGAGGGAGGGAGGGAGGGAGGGAGGGAGGGAGGGAGGGATCTGGAGAAAGAGAAGTTAACCTCTTAACCTTTTCCTCCTCAAGCTGAAAGTGAGTCTATTTTAACGTCAAACTTTGCATTCTGCCACTTTGAAACTACTAATGATGATTCATCCAGAGGAAAAAACTATAAACAAACTACGAGTTGTGTCCCAATTCAGGGGGGGGGGGGGGGGGGGGCATCTTTTGGAGGCTCAATTTTACGACTGATTGGATCACAGAAAGCGTGACTGTACACGGCTGCACCAATCACAGGGCTCCTTCCATCCCAGAGCAACACAGGCTCCAGCAGGTGGATCCTCCCCCAGGACTACGTTTCCCAGGATTCATTGCAACTAATCAGTTTTAGAACAAGAGATAATTGCAGCAAGAGACGAATCTCCTGGAGCTTCATCCCTTCACCCTGGAAAGATTTCAGCAAAACCTCAAAATGGATAAATTAGACTCGTACCAGTAGGCAGGGCCGGGTCCATGGTGGGTTTCTCCCAGGAGTTGACTTGTTCCCAGGTAAATCCATTGGTTCCCAGAGACACGCTGTAGCCGCAGCCGCTGTACGACTCCTCGAAGGTGCAGCCGCCTGGACAGAGGACAGAGGACAGAGGACAGAGGACAGAGGACGGGAAAGACACGTTAATTACAACAGAATATGGACATTTTAACAGCCATCAGCTCAAACACAGTTATTTGGACGACGCATGGATAAATATTACCCGTCAGAAAAACAGACGTGATCTTTGTACGCACGACGAAAACAAGAAAAGGAAAGACAGAGGATATAATAAAGAAAAACTAATATCTCATTATAACCACTTTATGATCATATCGTTCAGATGTAGTGATCCATGGTCACAGGGAGTTTCTGCAAACTTCTCACATTAAATACCAAAACTCACATTCACACGTTCAAAAGTTGCTGAAGCCATGAGAAGAAACTGATTTGGAATTATGATTGATTTCTTCTAAAGCACATTTGTGGTTAAAGTATTTCATCCAACACTTGTTTTTTTAAAACCACATCTTCCACCACTTCAACCAGAAATTAATATCTAAGTGTTTTTTCACGTGCAGGAATCTGATCTTTCATGAGCTGCTGTTGACGGCATTATACTAATTAAGTTATCAAAACAGAAATGAAAGAGCCACTGCAAGAGAGAGACACTGTCAGAGTTTATCAGAGAAGAGAGGAGCGCACCGGGGGGGGGGGGGGGGGGGAGAGAGAGAAACCTCTACGTGTCGACATGATTAAGTCACAGTCTCATCGTTATTTCATGGCCCAGCTAAGACACATTTTCCACTGCATTAGCCTTTCTCTGCTGGCCTAGAGCACTACACACACACACACAGACACACACAGACACACACACACACACTCCCCTAATTAGACATATGCTTTGACACACAACCATTTTAATTTGTTCTGAAGCTTTTGGACTGAGGGAGCCTCGCTGCTTTGTTCATGAAATCACTTAATGATGCTTTTTGTCGTCTCTTGACAGCAGCGCAATTATTAAAATTAATCTTCAAAATAAAAGAAAAACTTCAACATGATTGTTGATCTCAATGAATCCAGACACTCAGTATCAGTATTTTAGTGAATCGAGGATCTAGATTAATAGATATCTATATTACATATATAAATACACATATATGACTTTGATTTTCCTGCAATTTTTGTTTATGAAAGTAAGAAAATCAAAATTCCTTTCATAACTTTGACCACACATCCCCATAGTGAATAGTATTTAAAGAGAAACTACAGTAAATGGTAAACACACATTTCTATAGTCACAAACCCGCTCATTGACACACACATGTTCATATAGTTCCTCTCTATGCTGCACTTTTCTATCACACCTCCTCCACACAACGACAGAATCAAGGGCCTCACTTCAGCATGCTGCCTGGAGGAGCCAGGAATTGAACGGTGGGTGGACGACCCGCTCTTCCCCCCCGGGAGGCGACCGCCCACGTAGCAAACCCCCGACACAAGAAGGATGCATGGCTTTGTTTCAATTGTGATCTTTCAAGAAAGATTTACATCAACTGGGAAATCGAATCGCAAAAAAAGACAAAATGATTTTTCTGTTTGAAAAACAACCTCGAGCAGTGGGTGGAAAATTCCTAAAAGAAAGTGTTTCTCTTACAGATATGAAAATAGCTGTTATGAATTAATCACTGCTGAGATAATTAGCCTTTATTGCCCCCTCGTTGTTCACTGATCTCATTAGAAATGGAAAGAAATCAAAGTGATCTCATTAGAAGAGACTTATAAACAGGCGAGGGCGTGTGTGTGTCTTTGTGTGTGTGGTTGTGTGTGTGTGTGTGTGAGAGTGGGGGGGGGAGTCCAACATCAATATTCAATATCTGATCTGCAAATTTAAAACCACTATCAGGGGATGAGAGGGAGAAGTGGCTCACAGCAGCAGGCGAGTGTGTGTTTGTGAACGAGCGTGTGTGTGTGTGTCGATGCCCCTAATCTAGTTTTCAAAATCAGTACAACACCTCCCTGTGTCTCATAATCACACACACACACACATACACACACACACACACACACACAAACACACACAATCTCTGCCAAAAAGTTTCTATAATAAAAAATCCAAACACTGTTACTGTATTCTGATCTGGAGCCTGCATGTGATGTGTGTACATGCGTGGCTGTAGGCGTGTGTGCATATGTTATTGCGTATGTGTGTGTGTGTGTGTGTGTGTGTTAATGTGACACCAAAACAAGCAGAATCCCTTCATCTCTGCTAATTAACATTCCTGTTACCAATGTGATCAAATATTGATACGACGACTGAATCGGGCCTACACACACACACACACACACACACACACGCAGACACACACACACACAGACACACACATAGGGAAGGACCACCCCGTTTTGAACATCATCTAATTGATGTGAAGTGATTTATATTAACAACACAACCTTGTTTGTGTTGTTTTACTTGGTGCCATGTCCCGTCTGCTAACATGGAGGAGGCGGGGCTTATAAGCTACACTGCAGGCAGCCACCAGGGGGCGATTAAGACGCTTTGGCTTCATTGTCCATAGAAAGCTGCTGAATTCTTTTAAAAAAGGTTTTCATCCCAATATTAAAACATTATCTCGTTGTCCTAATTGTCCATCTCTTGAAACCGGAAGTGACCATATTAGGAGGAGCAAGGGGTGGGGCCTGACGGAGGACACGCCCACATGTGCCCATTGGACACTACTAGCTGTCACATGGGCCCACCACCCCCAATGAATACAGTGCGCAGGGCCGGTCTTTCCTACAGGCGACATAGGCGGTTGCCTAGGGCGCCACTCAGAGGGGGGCGCCAAAAACTGCGCAGAGCAAAAAAAAAATCCCCCAAAAAAATAATTGCGCCCCCTTCTATATGTGATATGGCCCAAAATATTGTATTTAATTACTTTAACAGTAATTTAAGTCGTTTCATTAGAGAAATCAATAAATGACAGCAGCTCTCAGGTTGAACGTTTGGCACCGGAGCAGTTTCAACTCGTCCTGTCAGGTTAGTAGTGGGTGAGAGTCACCTTACTCCTAAAGATCCGCTGGATCACCACGAGTTTCATTGAGACATGTTGATGTTGTTTTGATTTTCTACTTAGACTGGTTAAACTCAGAAACTCTGCTGGGCAATGAGGGGAGACGCTCACGCCACTAGGTGGGCGGGGCTACATTCGCCTGTATAGGTGTTTATTTTACCTGCACCTCGTCTTGCAGGCGGGTCGCGATAGTATATTGTTTACTTAACAGTGTGTAGTTCAGCTCTGACACACACAGACTCTGTAATTCATGTATTGGTATTGTGCGTTATAAAGACCAGTTATAAGCTACTGTTCAATAGGTCTATATTGTAAATGCTTATATTTCTTTATGAGTGATAATGTATATTCAAATGTTGGAGGAAAGAGACACCATAATAATTGAATGTATGTTTTATCCACTTTAAAATGAAGTTACTCTCTGTGTACTTGTGTTTAATTTGAATAAGATGCAGTCTGGATGTGGAACTGAATGCTCTGTGTCGTTATTGCTGCTGAATTCATGCTGTATTCTACAGATATACTTTGCTGCTGTGGTATCAATTTTGGGACTCATGACATATATCTCCAACCAATATTCTGATATAAAAAAAATTAATCTAACATCAGGGTCAAATTAGGCAAAAATTGAGGTACGTACCTCCTTGGTGTTGTCAGAACATGCTAGCAAATTGAGGCTTATGGCTGGAGTGTGTGTGTCCAAGCAATTCAGATGAAGAAAGAAATAATTTTATGTTAAGTTTTCGTGGATAATCGTTTTGAAAAATAAAAATAAAATGTGTGTGTGTGGGGGGGGGGGGGGGGGGCGCTAGGAGTGAAGCTTGCCTAGAGCGCCAAATGTGCTAGGGCCGGCCCTGACAGTGCGTTATGTCTATTTGACTCTAGATGGATCATAAATTACTAAATGAGCATCAGATGTTTTGAAGACACTCGTGGAAATCTGTGATATTTTCATAACCTTGAATTTGTATTTATCCTTTAATTGAAAATGATCAGATCACCGATAAACCAACGTTTATGAATTAGTCACTTTATTTTGATGCTTTGTTGTCATTCTGTTCATTTCTATTCAGATTTATGTTTGATGAACAGATCACGAGAAACCGAGTGGCAGCGGATGTTGAATGGTTGAGGGAAGAATCCTCTAAATGTCGGTGTGGATCCTGATCAGGGGTCAGATCCAGGAATTTTTCATCACCTCCTTTAACAGCAAGTTTTTTGTTGATTAACATTCAAGAAAAATGAGGCACATTAGGGAAACTGATATTTATAAGTGAGAGGAATTTAATTTCAGTGAATTAAAATGTGCTTTTCAAGTATCAGTGACATTCAAGTTATCAGATCAAATACCATCGACTTCCACTTCCACGCTAAAATATTCTAATACTCCAAAGCTTTGTCGTGAGTAGATCAGATGGCTGACGTGGCACGCTTTAACCATCTCTATGAAAAACCCATTTTAATAAGCAAACAGGTTATTGTGAATTCATCCAATCAGAGCGGATCTTTGTGCTCCAGCTCCCATCTGGTCCAGTTTGACACGTAGACAGCAGAGATCCCAGGAACTCAGTATCACTGGACCACACTGACATTATGCAAGTAGCCTGGTTTCCCTCACACACACACACACACACACACACACACACACACACACACGAGAGAGAGAGAGCAGCAGAAATAACTCTTTGCCCTGAATTTACCCACTCGCACACAAATAAACACGTCCTGCGCTGATAACACTTATTTAAGCAGAATCCCGTCTTTCTCATGTTACGGTTTCCTTCCCCTGGAGGCGTCGGTTTGAAACCATTAGAGCCTTTCATCTGCTCCAGAGCTAACACAGAGCGACACAACCCACGGAGTCACAAACCGGGGGGGGGGCACCCCGAGGCGAGCGGCTCTAAAGAGTCTGTTTACTGCTCACTTAGATAACATCTACTGATCCTGAGTGTGTTCAAGTGAGTGTCAGTGTGTGTGTGTGCGTGTGTGTGTGTGTGTGTGTGTGTGGGAGCAAACCGAGGACATGCTGTTGTGTGTTCTTGCAGAGTCGAGCGGTTTTGTGTGTCAGAGGTGGGAAGTAGCCGAGTGCGTTCACCTCAGTGCCGCACTTATGTGTAATCTTTTCATTTCAGGATCATTCTACTCCAAACAGTCAAATGTCAGTTTTTAATTAACTGTATTTATGTCACGGTTGTTAATATTAATATAAGGTAACATCTTATTATTTTGTTTGAGTAAATTATTATATTCAATTATAGTTCAACGCTACGATATCATCTACTCACGACCTAAATATTCTAATAACTGAATTCAAGGAATATAAATCAAACGTGTGTGTTTGTGTGAATCCTGGCTGAGTCTGGAAACACAGGTGTGTGTCTGTGGGTGTGTGGGTGTGTGGGTGTGTGGGTGGAGTGACTCAGTGTGTGTGGATGTGTGTCTCAGTGCGTGTGTGTGTCCCTATCTTGTCTCTTAGTTAACTCATATTAAATCCACTGTCAGCCAACATAAGTCATTTAAAACCATATGCCAACATATGGCATCTGCACCCAACCCCTCCCTCCGTGCACACACACACACACACACACACACACACACAAACACAAACACACAAACACACACACACAACCATACACACACATCCCGAGGCGAACTAAACACACTGACTAAATACTAAATGCCATTACTGCCACTCCAATAAGCCTGGATAACAAGCAGATGGAGGTTGCGCTGTGTGTTTGCGTGTTCGTTTACACTGTTTGACGGAACAACTAAGAAAAAACACACAACGTGCGCTGGTGAGTCAGTGAACACACTCCTCTACATCGAGTTGAAAGAATCGCAGATAAATAAATAGAAAGCAGTGTCGTAAGGTCAGAGGGTTCGAGTTTTGCGTGAGGTTTTACATTAGTGCGCGTTTGTGTGTGTGTTGTGTGTGTTGTGTGTGTGTCTGGAGAGTAGGAGGTGTGAGAGGATAAATGCTAAATAGATTCATACAGAAAATGTCCTGTAATGAAACAGGTTCAAAGGATGCAGACGCACAACTAAACAAAATGTTTAGTTGTTCCCCTAAATCCCCTCCTCTCAGTGTGTGTGTTTGTGTGTCTGTGTGTGTTAGGGTGTTAAAGGGTAGCAAGTGATTTCCTGAAGGGTCTATTGTGACTTTAATTATCTGCTACATGAATCAATAGGGGACCTGCCTTGTAACCTTTAGTTCTACATGAAAGAACACGGAAAACCACCAATTGCTTTCACTCACGCACACACACACACGTATAAAACACATGAGCAGCACACGACAGTCGCACAAAAGCACACACACAAACGTTCGCACATATAGGTTCATCTGCACTGAGCTGAATCGGATTGGATCAGACAGAGGGGTAACTACAAAGGGGAAGTTGAGAGATTGGAATGCAGAGGAGATTGATGCACACACACACACACACACACACACACACACACACACACAGACACACACACACACAGTCTCTCTGTGGTGATGGTCCAGTTGGTTTGGTGTGAACTGTCGGATCAGCCTCTCGTGTCACACAACAGCCTGTCGGGGAAGTTTCATGACCAGTGTCAGAGACGGACTGAGTCACAACATGAGTCATCTGACACACACACTGACACACACACAGACAGACACACACACACACAGGTTTAATCACAGTACTCTCATTAACACACTGAAAAACATGAGCAGCGATAAACGGATATGAATGTTTGATATAAACGTTTTTTTGCAAATTAACAAAGACATAAATTAGCGACATTATGTTCAAGACGTTAATTGAAATGTAATCACATCACTTTGTTTGTTCCCTCCTCCTCCTCTCCCTCCTCCACTTGTTCTTTCCTTCCTACATTCACTCGTTCATTCTTTCCTTCCTACATTCACTCGTTCATTCTTTCCTTCCTACATGCACTCGTTCATTCTTTCCTTCCTACATTCACTCGTTCTTGAGTGGCAACTTCTACCACTCAATTTGGCCCTCGCAGATATAGATGTACACACAAACAAACACACACAGCCACGGGGTTGAACTCATCTATCACACACACAAAGACAGACCCAGTGAGACACACACACACACACACACACAGACACACACTGTCTCTCTCTCTGTGGTGCTCATTAGGAGAGGTAGCAGGTCCAGACCTCCTCTCAGCAGAACTACAGGGGCGACCGACTCCCTCTCCTGTCAACTTCACTCTTTCTTCACTTTTCCTCCTTCACCTCCGTCACTCTCCCTCTTTCATTCCTCTCAGTTCTGTTATTCTCCTCCTTTCTATTCCTCTCTCTCTCTCTCTCTCTCCTCTTCGCCAGCATCCTCGTGTCTTTTCTCTCGCTCTCCTTCACCCCTGCCCTCCACCTCTCTTCTCTCAATCCCTCCTCATCTCATCACTCGCTTCCCCTGCAGCAAACTCTTTCCCTCTTCTCTCATTTCTCTGTACATCTCTCCGATCCTTTTCCCTTTCTCTCTCAGCTTTGATTTTCAAATCAAAAACGAATATACATGAACTTAAGTTGTCAAATGATTAAAACCGATAAAGTAGGATGAGCTCAAACTTTTCTTTTCAGCTTAGATCAGTAATCTTCTCTTTGCTTTTCATCCTCGTTCTGTTTAACTTTCCACGAAATGGAGATAAAATTGTCAATTTTTAAGCACAAAAGTTTAGTTTTGACTTCTGGAGAAAAGGAAACTGCTCAACGTGCCGTCAGGGAAGAGGAAGCAAAAGATTGAAATGAGTTTTCAGAATCATCATCGATTTCACCCGGGGCTTCTTCACTCTGCAGAACTTTTACATTCACACACAACTCGTACAACACACTGGAGGAAGGAAACACTGAGAACACAACTTTAAAGAGGCTCGAGGGTCTGGAAAGTGCTGGAGGAGGAAGAGGAGGAAGAGGAGGAAGAGGAAGAAGAGGTTGAATCAGTGTCTCTGTGACAATAATAATTTAATTCTCCACATTCAGCTCCGTCATGTTCCAGTTCTTGGACGTGAAGCTGCCGGTCGATCAATGTTCTGATTGGCTCGGCTCGCCCTCACTCTCCCTCTCTCTCCCTAACATGGTCAATAAATACAAACAATAAAACCAAACGAGTCCATTTGTCTCCCGAGCTGCTCGGAGCTGATGAAGGTTTCTGACGCAGCCTCACAGGGTCGTAAACAAAACGCCTCAAACTCATGAACTTTGTCAGAGTGAGATGATCAGCTTCTGTAGAGAGCCTGTGCTGCGTCTTCACTGCTGCTCGTTTCTGATTACTGAGCAGGAAACAGACGCTGCTGGCTGTGAAGAGTGCACAGCGCACACACACACACACACACACACACACACACACACACACACACACACACACACTCACACACTCACACACGCACTCACTCACACACACACACACACACACACTCACACACACACACACACACACACACACTCACACACACACACACACACAAACACACACACACTCACACACTCACACACACACTCACTCACACACACACACACACACACACACACACACACACACACACACACAAACACATAAACTTATATGCTGGCATTGAAACTTTGGGTTTCTGAATTTATATATTTGTGTACATGCATGTTTTTAATGAAACACATATGCACGTGTGTTTACGTGTGGGTTAGTTGGAGAGAGCGAGAGAGAGAGAGAGAGAAAGAGAAAGAGAAAGAGAGAGAGAGAGAGAGAGAGAGAGAGAGAGAGAGAGAGAGAGAGAGCTGTGGCAGTAAACACCCTCCTCTTCCTCAGCTCGGGGAATTCACTGGGTGATAAATAAGTACTGCTTGCAATTATTCCCACGTGTGTTTGTTTACACAGATACTTCAAAACATTACACACACCCACACACACACTAAGGCAGATAAATTATAATCAACATATCAAGTTTACATGCCAAGCTGCAGATTTTCAAAATTCCGTCCACGTTGGAAAATGACATCTTTCTTCTTGATCATTTGATACTTGATGTCCGAACGTTCACTTGAACTCATCTCACTTCTTCACTCCTTTCTGGATTCTGGGTGTAATATGATTGGTTCCCTGTGGATTAGAAGCCAAGATTGAAAAAGGAGAAGAAGAGATTTTAAATCTGAGCTGAGTGAGTGTGGAGGTGACCTCACCTTCACCCCCGCTGTACGACCACATCCTCACCTCACTGCTACACTTACTGATGGGTACACAGAGTGATGGAGTCTGTGTGTGTGTGTGTGTGTGTGTGCACAGGCTAAGATTAATCCTCTGCACTTTCACAGCAAACACACACACACACACACACTCACAGCTGCTGGACTGGTCTTCACGTCAAAGTGAAGTATTGCTGCTGTAGTCGCAGGTTTTCTCCTCCGCTCGCTGTGATAGGTTAAACCACTGAATTATAAATGGTCATTGATTGGCCGAGCTCACGGCTCAATAATTAACCGAGATGCAATAAAGCTCAGAGAGAGAGAATAATGGAGAAACACAGGGAGGTGAACACACTGGACCTGACTCGTACCTCAACGACCTGCTGTCACTTCCAGGAGATAAACTGGAAGTGGAAGCATCAGGAGTGAAACACATATATTAGATATCAGATATTCCTCACTGTACCAAAGGAAATAGATTGAAATCAATAAAGAGAAATCAGCCGCAAAGCTTTTTTAAGTTTACTCACCTTAAACACTGACATTAAATTAAGAAGTACTATTTTAAGTAACTATTCAGATCAACTCATCTATAAAAGTGAAGTTTATAGAACTCGTAACTGTGCGTTTTTATAGATTGAAAACAAAACATCATATCACATCATATTTTAAGTTGAGAGAACTTTACATGTAACTTCAAATGTCCTTTTTCACTTCACTGCACATCTGTTGAGTTTACTAAAGTCCAAACTAAAACACCGTTTATTAAATCAGCTGACCAACACTTGCTCTAAACCAGTGACCTGCATATTCCCATTAGATTCTTTTATCACATTAATTGAAGGTTTCTCAACATAAAGGTCCAACTGACACTTTGGCTAATGTCTATTTCTCAGTATATGACTGGACATCATTTAAAAAGCCAATCTTCGATGCATTTTGTTCAATGTGTTGAAATGTGGTCAAACTACAAACTGACTCCAAAGCAGTTCTAATACTCAGAAGTATGAATACCTGCTGTAAGTCAGGATGTACAATATCTCGAGCTTCCTCATATTAAAAGGTAGTTGTCATTGTTCGACTGACAGCTGGTCTGAAATCTGCATTAAAACAACATCTTAAATACACAGTTTGAGGATTTGTATGACTGTAACACACACACACACACACACACACAGACACACAGACACACAGTTCACAGCTACTGCACATAATATCCCTTTAAGCCAATGCCAGTTCAATCCCTGTTAATATTCCGAAGGGGAAGAAGAGGCTCTTCACTCTTCACCTCTCTCAGGATTAATACTTTAAATGAAACCTCCTCTCGGCTGCGCTGCCGGGCCATGGAGCCACCGGACAGTTGGACCTCTGCTTCAGATTCCAGCACCAGGAGGTTCTCGATGGACACAGAGATGTTGGGTCCTTCTGGTTCCTGGGCTCAGGGTTCCGTCCCCATGTCCACACGACAACAGACTTTTACTCATTTGCATAATATGAGGGTCAAATCTGCTCTATTCAGATTCAGAGCAGCTGGAAATATTCATCTGTGATTCATCATCTGCCCTTTGTCCACGTAGAATGTTTTCAGTAACAAAGAACAAAGAACACACACACACACACTGATTACCCATCTTCCTCTCTGTGTGTGTCTGTGTGTCTGTGTGTGTGTGTGTGTGTTTGTGTGTCATAGACCATTATAAAACCCGAGGTATACACTACGCTCTAATTGATAAAAGGTACAATCTCTGCAGTTGCAGGTTCAGTTATTTGTGCGAATGCTCCAGCATGTGTGCGTGTGTGTTTATTTGTTTGAAAGTCAGAGAGTTTGTGTGTCTTTGTGTTTGTACCACCTGAGGTCATATTGTTGAAACCAGGTCATCCTTTCACCCTGACCGGAGAGCAAGGACGGGTGTACCCAAGGGCTGTGTGTGTGTGTGGATGTGTGTGTGTGTGTGTGTGTGTGTGTGTGTGTGTGTGTGTGTGTGTGTGTGTGTGTGTGTGTGTGTGTGTGTGTGAATGTGTGTGCGTGTGTGTGTATTTATAGCTTTGGACAGGTGCATAACCCTCCAACTCTCTCTCTCTACTTCTTTCATCATTCTACTGATTTTATTTTTGTGAGTGTGTGAGTGTGTGAGTGTGTGAGTGTGCGTGTGTGTGTGTGCACTCTCCCCAGAGCCTGCCATTGGCCTATTTCCGACAGAAATGTTAAAAAGTGATGCATCCCCCCCCCCTCTACATTATGACTCCAGCTAACCTGTCAGTGACCTTGCTCCAACAGAACAACCTGCACCTGAAGCCGTTTTCCTCTCAGAGCCGAGTCCGACTGTAAATGACATGAAATCACCAGAGCTCTGCCGACTGACACACAACAGCCTTGTGTTACTGAAGTGCGTCATCACATTCCAGAAATATATAAACTCCAGAGGAAAATGTTTCATCTCTCAAACCCCCCCCCCCCCCCCCCCCCCCCCCCGACTCCAGTTTGGTTATTTTTTACAACCACAGAGCAACTTGAGGGAATCGTGGTTCAGGTTAATCCGACTGTTTGTTGTATCAGTCTGACAATAACACATGAAAACACAAAGACAACACAAACGTTTTCAGACGTGGACTTTGTCTGCTGTTGACTTTTCACACAGGAGCAACACAGCAGGGGGGGGTTTCCTGCAGAGACAGGAAGTGACGCATCAACTCCAAGATCACGTGATTTTCCTTATCACCACAAACTCCCTTTCCTACATGTGTGTCACACGGAGATATTGTTTTTCTTCTTCTTCATTTTTTTCTGTGTGTGAGTGTGTGTGTTTGTGTGTTTGTGTGTGTGCGTGTGAGTCTGTGTGTGTCCTGACTTGTTAGTGAAAGCACTCAGACACAGGTTTTACTCTTCGTAGCCGGTCTAACAGAGAGACTCCGATTTGTGGATAAGATGATGGACACAACATTTACATGAGTGTGTGTCCATCATGTGCGTTTGAATTTTAGTTTTGTGTTTCTATGGTTTTGTCGTATATTGTGTGTGTGTGTCTGTGTGTGTGTGTTGGTGGAGGTGTTGAGCAGGGGGAGAATGGACCAAAATGACTGACAGCTGGTCTGGACCCGGGTGGTCGGGTGGAACGGAGCTTTAACACAGCCCAGTACAGACACTCGCACACACACACGCGCACACACACACACACACACACTGACAACAGGCCTAAACACATGAGCATAGAATCATCCCTCCACACACACACACACACACTAGAGACCTCTCCTCACCTCAACTTGTCTCCCACTGACAGCTTTCAACAGTGGTCAACACACACACATGCACACTCACACACACACACACACATATACAAACTGAAGACGAACACACACAGACACATGAACACACCACACTGAACTCTTGACAGATACATCCTCCCACTGTCCTCCCTGTCACAGTGCTGGCTGCCTCACTACCTATTCACACACACACACACACACACACACACACACACACACACACACACACACACACACACACACACACACACACCCACACACACACAAACACAATGAAGGACAGTTGGCTCACGGTCAGGTCAATGGTTCGTGCTACAGAAACACCTCAACTTGTAAAAGCCAGGGGACGTTTTCTGTCTCTCTCTCTCCTCACTCTCTGTCCATTCGTCCCCCCGCTGTCTCGTCCTCTTCCTCCCTCTGTTCTTTCAACCACACAAACATTTCCCATCCACTAACATGGAGGAGGCGGGATCTATGACGCCTTCTGCAGCCAGCCACCAGGTGGCGATGGAGACGTACTCAGCTTCACCTCTTTGTTTACAGTCTATGGTTGGATTTGATATATCAGTCCTAGTGGCCATCCACAGTACTGCAGCACACACTACACTTCATATTTCCGGCTATTATAAAAGACACATATCGAAAACTAAACATTTCAGTTTGACCCCAGTAAACTGTTAGATGGTAAACAAATACACGTCTTTGATTGCTGCACATGGATGAGTGGGCGGCCATGTTGCAGATCCACGCCTGACATCAAGTCATGTCAGACTCTGCTCTCCAGGTTTTCATCATCAAAACAAATTCATATCACAGCTCCTCTTCTTCGCCTGAAGCGGCCGAGCAACGAGTTCAGAGGTCGAACTGCAGCAAGACTCACAACCCTCCCCCCCACACACACACACACACACAACCTTCACTTATTAGCCTCTTTCTTTGGAGTTGTCTTTTACATAATCCTGCAACAATCACATTTCCCAGAGGCCTTGTTTGAGTTGCATCTAGTTGCGTCTCATGATTATATTGTTTATCAGTTGTTGTGATTCATGCTCACATTGTGTTTGTTTGCTGTTACAGGGAATGTTTTGTGTGATCTACTGGGACGACTGGTAACAAAATGAAGATCCTAGCCACCACACTTTCAGACTCCTCTCCGCCATCCAAGCCCTGATTGGTTCCTTTTAGGAGAAAGAAATGAGTCTTCAAATATTTCACACACGATTGGTTTAAATTGGATTCTTTTAGGAACGAGGAATAAAAAAAAAAAATGACCTTGTTTCAGTCAGTGATTTTACATTTCCAATTTCTCCCCTGTCGAAAAATTGTGTTTGTCTCAAAAGCGCGATGCCTGAAATTTGACAAACAACATATGGTTAGCGATGTTTTAAAAAGTGGACGAGTGCAAAGCTGTGATTTGTTTTCGGAGGCTAACCGGAGAATTATCTGCTCCATCACGGAGAGAAAGGCACCGGAGCCTTGAGAGGACTTTGAAAAAGTAGCCTGTCCTTTGAGTTTGAAAAGATGTGGGAGGACAGCGGAGCTTTCAACTCTTTAATCCAACACCCCCACATGTAAACACACACACACACACACAGATCGACACACACACACACAAACACACACACACAGGACTATTCATCAAAGGTCTAATTGGACGTGTAAAAGGATTCGAGATGCAATTAAACTTTTAAACTTTTAATTATGTTTAGCTATCACCTAAATAAGATGTTTTTAAAGTTGAATATGGGAAAACATGGCTTTCACTTCTCTGGAAACAAGTTGCATATTTGTATGGGGGTGAAAAATGCAAACACACACACACACAGACACACACACACACACACAATTCTGCTTCCAGTTTTAGAAACATAAGTTCACTGACTTGGAATAAGGACGGGGTTCAGGGCATGTTTTTGTACTTGCATGTGTGTGTGTGTACGTGTGTGTGTGTGTGTGTGTGTTTGCATGTGAGTGTGTAAGTGTGTGTGAGTGTGTGCGTGCATGTCAGCAGCTTTCTGGCCTCATTAAACTATCAGCTCCCGAGGCTCTGGACTAACATGGCGTCCCGAGCAGCTGTTTTCACAGTCATTAGCTCCTGCAGGCAGCCGACCATGCTAACATGCTAACGACGTGGTGACATGATAGCGTCATGTCTTCTAAACGCCGACGTCTTCCTCCTCGTTGAGCTTCGAGATTCTCTCGTCTCTGACGCGGACACATCAGTGTCTCGTTGACAAGTCTGTCCTGGAAGTCTTTATATACTATACAGTATATACACTATACTTCACTTCACGTTCAGAGGAGGAATCACACGGTGCTCTGCTCACCTTCACAGTTTGTTCCTGTGAACCTTGATTTGTTTTTATCATATTTTCTATTCTGTACATTTCTCTACCATCTGTGCTTCTTGCTGTTTCCTCCTCTGGTTAGGGACATGATGGAAACTGGTTCAATGGTCTTTCTGGCACATTTTGTGTTTTATGGATCATATTGTCCTTTTTTAATCATGTCCTAAATCCATCTTTTACCATTTCTCTCCAATATTTCAGCTTCGTGTCCCCTCTCAGGTCATTTCTTATTCTTAGTATCATCACCTCTACGTTTCCTTTTCCTTCAGCAACAACACAAGTCGAATCCTAAATCCAGTGAGAGTCCAAAGTGCTGACAATGAACCAGTCCATTCAGAACATTCATAGGCTTTTTCCATACTGCACTTTTACTTTTAAATATATATAAATAATTATCAAAAACTTTGCCCTTCAAGAGGGAGAATGATCTATTTGCTGGAGAATGTAGATCTCCAGCAAATAGATGACTCTGACCCTCCTTGACTCGTCTTTAAAACACAAACAGGCTAAAAGGGAAATACATAACTGTGTTGTGGAACGTTTTCTGCAGCTCTGACACATTTCAATAACTTTCATCAAGATTCTCACTTATGAAGAACTCTGCTCAGGAGCTATTAGCACGGATTTGACCCTGTGACCCCTGAGGAAAGGCAAAAAAACACAACATAGAGGGATATTCAAAGTAATATCTCTGAGTTTTACACTGTTTACTTATTGTGATACATAAAGAGAAGGGATCACAGTATAGAGCAGCTTCGGATCTTTTGAAATCTGCTTGTGTAGTGAACATAGAAGTTCTCTGTGTGCACACGCGGCAAAACTCTCATGGAACAAAGGGACGGCAGATATTCAGAGGAATGGTTCTTTTTTCGGGTAATTCGGTTTAAAGGGGATGAATTACACACACACACACACACACTTACACACGCGCAAACACACACACACACCTGGACGCAGCAGTCACCAATCAGCCAGCTGCAGATACACAGCAGTTCATTGGTCTCACACACACACACACACACACACACACACACACACACACACAGATAAAAGTAGCTCCATAATAACAGCTAAAGGAGTGTACTTACAAGTATCACCTGCAGGATGAATAGAAAGAACCCTTTTAGCTATTTAGCACTCATGAATGCACACAAACACACACACACACACACACAGACACACAAACACACACATCCTACTTTGCAAACAGCAGGATTTTTTTAGACCACCTATAATCACGTCCAAGCACAGATGGATGGTACTGGATTGCACAGTTGATTATGTGCGTGTGTGTGTGCGTGTGTGTTTTTGTGTGTTTAAATGGTGGACACTTGAAAGAGAAAGAGAGAGAGAGAGAGGGAGAGGGAGGGTGAAAGAGTCAAGGTTACTTTGTTTGATTCTGAGCTAATTTCTCGATTCTTTCTTCTTCTCTTTTATTCTTGCAACTCTTTTCCTTCGTCTCATTTTCATAACATCTTAATTTTAAATTCTCTTCCCAGTCTCCGTCTTCAAGTTCTGTTTTCTCCTCCCCTGCCTCCTTTACTTTTATTCTCCCATTCCTCTGCTCTATTTGTTCACCTTCTTATACGTGTTTCCTTTTTCCCTTTTACTTTCTACATCGTCCTTCTCTTCATTTTCAGCTAATTAGAATGAAGCCGGAGAGGTAATGGTCCAGCGGGCGACGGAGCGGTGGAGCTGGGGCTCAGTGCTGTGAGGCTGTGGACCGGGAGGAGAAGAGAAAAGGGAGGATAAGGAGAGAGAGAGAGGTGGAAACAAGGAGAAGGTGGGAGGCAGGAGCCCGGGAGGAGCGATCAATAAGTCAGGTCTGGTTTATCAGTCAGTATTAAAGGGAATTAACCTTTGACCTCCACTCGCAGCGACACGCTCACCAACACAAATACGCGGCAAATCCTCTAATTACAAATGTCATGTAACCGCAAGGAGCTATCGATAGCACCTTATTACTAACTGTGGAGCCGAGTGTGTGTCTGTGGGTGTGTGTCTGTGTGTGTGTTCTGGTATTACTATCATTCTGGGACCCTCGTATGTAGTGTCTTTAATGCAGCTAAGCGACAATCTTCAGTGTCGACAATCTACTTCCTGTTGACACCAACACACACGATACACACTGTACGTGAACGGTCATGTGACATGTTGTCAGGTGTGGACGAAGACATATTTTGTTTTAATTCCGTGTCAAACCAAACCCTATTGGTGTGGATGTCACCAACACACACACACACACACACACACACACACACACCCACACACACTCTGGTATACGACATAAATAAATGTGACATTCAGTCACAACACAAATCACTAATGTGGACCACAGAGCGAGGTGTAATTACTCTCTCTCTCTCTCGCTCTCTCTCTCTCTCTATCTCTCTCTCTCTCTCTCTCTCATCTAAATGCTAATGCAGTACCTCACCTTTGTGCAGCGCGGCTACGCTAACAATTGGTTTTGACTGTTGTTTGGTCTTTAGACCTGAACTTTACGGCAATTAACAGAGAGAGAGAGAGAGAGAGAGAGAGAGGAGGGGTCGGAATTGTTGATTGTAAGGCTGATGACAACATCCTTTGCAAATACCAGGTTTTTTACAGCCTGTGTGTGTGTCTGTGTGTGTGTGTCTGTTCTGAGATCTTTGTGTTCTTCGAGTTTCATGGCTCTCTGGGAAGCTTTGAACGGTAGACTAGCAGGGAAAGGTTTCGGAATATATATTTGAGTTTTCACATCCAGCCCCTCTGGAAACTTTCAGGAAAATATCCAGTCTTCAGTACATTTCTGGAAGCAGCATTAGTGTGTCTGTGTGTGTGTGTGTTTGTCTTTGTGTATTTGTGTATTCCAGGTCCGAACGGCCAGTATCAGTATTCCATGACTGTATTCACTCACTGTTTCCTCCACCAAACCAGACACCAATTACTGCTGCCAATCACACACACACACACACACACACACACACACACACACACACACACACACAAACATAAAGTGCTACGCAAAAACACACACGAACAGACGAACCCCAGGGCAGCATCAGTGTGTGAAAGTGTGAACGAAAGTCATCCATCTCTCTCCTGTTCTCACTCTAACACACACACACACACACACACACACACACACACACACAGTGTCTCTCTTTTCTCTGTTGCTGTCATAATTCCGAGATCATCAAAAGCCTTTAATTATTAAAAAACTGTATTAATTATAAAAGTGAGCCATCATCAATATCAAGGATCGTTGCTCAGGTCATTTAATGAGAACCTTTGGGTTTGTAACACAATGAAGACCAATGTTAAACACTATCAGGTGCACACACACACAATCACACACACCCAAAAATAAAATAATACAGACAAACACGTTCACGTTATGGGGAAAAGATAGTTTGTGACCTTGTAGGTCTGCACAGTGCCTGGAGGTGGTGGAGTAGGCAGCAAACACACACACACACACACACACACACACACAAACACGCACACACACACACACACCCTCCAGGTGGTGTCAGCTTTATTCATCACCACACTGTGATGTTGTTGTTTTTCCCCAGAAGGAAAACCACAAATACACAACAAAAATCACACGCAAACCTCGAACAAAACTACAAGCACAAATACACAGGGACACACACACAGACACACACATCAGCTCAATGGCGGCAGGTGAATCTGATCGTTGATGTCATTGTGGTTCAAATTATGGAAGAATCACCATCAGTTAGGTTTATTTAATATTGAAGGTTTGAATAATTAGTAAGAAACGTGATTAACGTTGTGTAACGTTCGTAGATACGATAAACGACCTCCTGCACCGAAGTCGCGTCATCAGTTCATCCCCGACCTCCTGCTTTCATCCAGTCATAATTACTGCGTCCACTAGAGGGCGCCGTGAAAGAAATCAACCAGAGAGAGAGATAGAAAGAAGACTTAGAGAGAGAGAGAGGGAGGGAGCGAAAGAGAAACCGAGCTTGAATATATTTGCTGTCAGAATAAAGACTAAAACAAATGAAGGTAAGAATTTAAATAAAAGGGAAACAACTATTTGCAAACTGTGAAATATTTGAGTTTGAGACACAATCTAATCCTCAAGTCCTGAATTAACTTTGTGCGTTTCCTGAGCTCGTTAGTCCACAGACCTCATTACTGGGAACCACAGTGGGAACTGGACAGTGGCTTCGGTGATGGGGCTACTCATTTACATGTCATTAACATGCCTTCTACATATCTGACCTCCTGCTTTCTGAAAACAACACGGACACGACGTGTTCACGGGGAAAGAAACAGGAAACGCCCGACTCTTCACAGCCAATGAGATTCAACCAGGAAATGAAGCAGTGATCAGCTTTCAAAGTGCACGCCCAGCAGCTAGCCTGACACGCCCCCGAACAAAGCCAGAGAGCAGAGGCCGAAATTTTCTAGACACGCCCGAAGTGGTGGACCAATCACAACAGAGGAGAGCAGCTGACCAATCAGAGCAGAGTGGGTTTTATCAAGAGGGGGGTCTTAAAGAGACAGGATGTCAAACCAACCTTCAAACGTCCAGGACAGGAACTATAATCATGGACGTAAAGAAAGTCTGACATGTCTCCTGAGTCCCTGACGTGTTTCTCAAAGTGTTGATCTCCTGTGAAATGAGACGTTTGGCTGAATCCTGGAAGTTAAGTTTCAAATCAAAGCTCCACTCCGGGAATCGAACCCTGAGAGCTGAGTGAGACTCGCTTCTCTAAAGATAGTCGCCGGGAATTAGGCCACAACGGCAGCTTTGAATAACCGGCTTTCTTCTGTCTGTCGTCTCGTCTCAAGTGTGTGTCTGTGTGCACGTGAACTGAGATGTGAATCTGCAGAGCATTGATCGTCCTGTTGTTCCTCTGCCAGTGTGATCACACTCAAACCAGCGTCGCACTTCAGGAAGAATGTGCGTTCATGTGATCTCGACAACAAAAAATCGTGAACTTGATAGTAGTTTGTACAAAGAGTTTACACAACCATTAACAGTCAGAGGACACGGCTAAAAAAAAGAGCTGTGTCCATACGACATGAACACACACACACACACACACACACACACACAAGCCGGCGCACTCTGACCCTCTCCACAGGGGGCCATGCGTGACGGTGGCATTAACTTTCAACAGAAAATTAGTCTCAGCCTACTAATTAACCAGCTCTTAAATCTCCTTAGTGAGGACATAGTGTGTGTGTGTGTGTGTTTGTACGCGTGTGCATGTGTGTGTGTCAGAGTGAGAGAAACAAAAGAGAACATGAGGGTGTGTGTGTCGGAGTGGGACAGTCCAAAAAGGATAATGTGTGAGTGTGTGTGTGTGTGAATGTTGAGCAAAGGTTAATAGGACCTCAAGAGGCATAAGACAAGGGCCTTGTTACCTTCCCAGAGCTGTCTCCTCCTACCACTGACACACACGCACACGCACTCTCACACACACACACACACACACACACACACACACACACACACACACACACACACACACACACACACACACACACACACACAGGGGCTCGGAGCCAAAGCCGGGGGTCTATCGAGCAGCAGGGAAGTTCATTACCGTCTGTGGCTTACACTTGCACTAATACTCCTTAATACCTAACACTGTGTGTGTGTGTGTGTGTGTGTGTGTGTGTGTGCGTGTGTCTGTCTGTGTGTGTGTGTGTGTGTTTCACAGTTACAGTCTCTGGTGTGAGTGGACAAAGTTGAAGTTTCCTAGAAGTCAACTAAAACTAACCAAAGACAATGTTTATGTCTAGAACTGTGATCAGCTGATGTTAGCTGCCCATGTTAACTGCCACATCCACAGACTATATATCTATATATATATTTATCCATATATATATATAGATATATAGATATAGACTATAAATAAAGATGGACGACATGTCTCCGCCTCCTTGCACTATATCCAGACATTAAGCCAAAATTAGTTAGGTGGGTATTTGTTGTATTTGTCAATATTTGGACAAACCGGACAATGTGGACGTCCGTCTGTCTTCGCTGACCCCCCCGCCTTGCCCTCCATTTACCCGAGGACGTCCTCCTTTGTCTCCTGCTCTGTTTGCACAGCGTCCCCTCCCTCTCTCCCTCTCTCCCCCTCTGTCGGCGTAATTCTTATTGTCTCTCACCCCGTCACCTTCCCTCACTCTCACCGTTTATCTTCCTCATTTTACATCTTGGGCTGTCATTTCCTCTTTCATCGCCCCCCCACCCCACCAACACCACCACCACCACCACCTCCCACCTTCCATCTCCATCTATCCATAAAGCTGCGTCTCTCTAATCGCCCTCCTCTCTCTTGTTATCTCTCTCCGCTCTAATCTGTAGAAACGGAGAGGCCGTGCTTCTATCTGCTCTGAGAGTCGACACACTCGGCTGCTGCTGCTGGTGTGTGTCTCTGGGTTGTGTTGCTTCTTTGTCAGTCAAGCTATTCCGGGCCAGAGACTGACAGCGAGATAGAAACACACTCGGGCTCGCAGGGAGTTGCAGCTTCTGTTGCTTTGCAGGAGTGAGACAAAAGTTGTACAAGTTAGACTTCTAAACATGGACTCCTTTTATTTTTACCCTTATTTTTCAGCTGAAGAATTTTTCCAAAAAACATCCATCCATCCTGTTCCTCTTATCTGGGCTGAGGTTGTCCAGATGCTCCTCTCCAGCTCTTCCTGGGGATCCTAAGATGTTCCCAGGCCAGATGGGATATGTAGTGCATCCACTGAATTCTGTGTCTACCCTGGCACGACCAGTAAACCCACAACTGATGGAAACCAGCAGGCGAGCTGGGTAGAAGCCCGACACACCTCGACTGTCTGTCTTCAGATGTGAGGGAGCAGCCGAGCCCAGAACCGAGAGGACACACGACCAGCTTCTTCTTCATCAGTCCTGTCTGTCCCTGTCACACTCCATCTTCCCCTCGACAAGAATCCCTCACTCTCTCTTCACTCACAAAACACAACAGCTGAGATATTTTGAGCGACTCTGGTTGACTTGGAAAAGTTTGCGTATCAATACATAAAAGATGAAAACTGACATAAAAAAAACAGCTGCACTGCAGAACCTGCTTTAAAAAAGGGCGTCTGTGTTATTTTAAAGTTTAGAAGCTAAAGAAAACAACGCAAAGGGGGGGGGTGGTCACATGTGCCAGGAGTCATCGTGGGTTCACTTCCTGTTGTCGACACTTGACAGGGAACATGTGCACAAGGCTTTAATCAGCATAACAGCATCAGACAGGAAGAAGCAACACAAGGCTTCGGGGTTGAGATGTTAACTGTTGCTTGATTAATCACGTAATTGTGTTGCGATCTCTTCACACAACAGTGGACAACAAGTCATCTGCACCACAATGACCACAGCGGTTTGTGAAGTGTTTTCTGAATTGATGCACAACTCGACAGGACGACACATGTTGTCAGTGTCTCGCAAACAATACACACACCACAATAAATCACTTCCTGTGTCCAGCAGGTGGCGCCAAGACAATGAGTGAGAATACAACCACTTCCTGTTTCCCGGTGAAACTTCACAATAGTACGATATGTGGTGTAGTGAGTATATTAATGAATAAGTGATGTCATTTTCAAATTGATGTCTTTCTTTAGGGTTCACGTTATACCTCAATACACTTTGTCGTACATGTTAGCGTGACACATCCGACAATCTAGTGTTTGGTGGGCGTGGTCAGACGATTTAGCCACATCCATTTCAGACAGGTTTTAATCTCTCAAACATATGATTCATTGGGGATAAAAAGAAATAACAGAAGATGTGAAACATTCAGTTCCGCTGTTAAACTGAAGAACGAGAGCTTTTATAATTAGAAGCCGTTGATGGTGTTCCTGCCGTTTAACTGGGACCATTGAGTCTGGGCTTTAAAAATGATGGGACCGCTTCAAACTCCACTCACGGAGCTGGAATGGGCCGTGCACCTGTTTCCTGCAGGTCCGTGCACGTTACGAGTGTTTCAATGGACCATTACCCCCCCCCCCCCCGCACAGGATTGTGAAGGACTTAAAGCATTTTCATAATTAGTCAGTCGAATAACCCAACAACAAAGAAGAGAGTCAAGCAGCTGCTCTGCAATTATCATCAGGTAGTAGAAACAGACCCGGCTGCCTCAGAGGCTGGAGGAGGGAGTGGGGGGGGAATAACTCAACAATAAGAAACACAAAAATATTCATACTTTATTAAAACTGATCACATTTTTATGCTAAAGGTCCGATGCAAAAAACGATGACATTCATGTTCTTTCTAAGCCAATTCACCTAATGAAAGAGGGTTTTAATGTAAAAGTTTATATCCCATATGCATCTGTTAGAAAGTCGTGGGACTGGTTATGAGATCGATGACATCACCACTAAATCGCCCATCCTAGGCCGACATTAAACTTTTTAGATCATCAAAATTCATAAAGATTAAAATCCTCTCTTCTTCTGCTCCATTTCTTATACTTAAGATCTTGATGTTATTATATGAATCCAAATTAAGAAAGTGTGTACTTAAGGAATAACATTGTTTTCATGCTTTTTGTTTACTTTGAAAGTAAGACCGTTTTCCTTGAGTTGTGTCTCAGTCTGTTGCGTCTCAGTCTGTTGTGTCTCAGTCTGTTGTGTCTCAGTCTGTTGTGTCTCAGTAGGTTGTGTCTCAGTCTGTTGTGTCTCGGTCTGTTGTCTCTCAGTCTGTTGTGTCTCAGTCTGTTGTGTCTCAGTCTGTTGTCTCTCAGTTTGTTGTATCTCAGTTTGTTGTGTCTCAGTCTGTTGTGTCTCAGTCTGTTGTGTCTCAGTCTGTTGTGTCTCAGTTTGTTGTGTCTCAGTTTGTTGTGTCTCAGTCTGTTGTGTCTCAGTCTGTTGTGTCTCAGTCTGTTGTCTCTCAGTCTGTTGTCTCTCGGTCTGTTGTCTCTCAGTCTGTTGTCTCTCAGTCTGTTGTGTCTCAGTCTGTTGTGTCTCAGTCTGTTGTGTCTCAGTCTGTTGTCTCTCGGTCTGTTGTCTCTCAGTCTGTTGTCTCTCAGTCTGTTGTGTCTCAGTCTGTTGTCTCTCAGTCTGTTGTGTCTCAGTCTGTTGTCTCTCAGTCTGTTGTCTCTCAGTCTGTTGTGTCTCAGTATGTTGTCTCTCAGTCTGTTGTGTCTCAGTCTGTTGTGTCTCAGTATGTTGTCTCTCAGTCTGTTGTGTCTCGGTCTGTTGTGTCTCAGTCTGTTGTCTCTCAGTCTGTTGTCTCTCAGTCTGTTGTGTCTCAGTCTGTTGTGTCTCAGTCTGTTGTCTCTCAGTCTGTTGTCTCTCAGTCTGTTGTCTCTCAGTCTGTTTTGTCTCAGTCTGTTGTGTCTCAGTCTGTTGTCTCTCAGTCTGTTGTCTCTCAGTCTGTTGTGTCTCAGTCTGTTGTCTCTCAGTCTGTTGAGTCTCAGTCTGTTGTCTCTCAGTCTGTTGTCTCTCAGTCTGTTGTCTCTCAGTCTGTTGTGTCTCAGTCTGTTGTCTCTCAGTCTGTTGTCTCTCAGTCTGTTGTGTCTCAGTCTGTTGTGTCTCAGTCTGTTTTGTCTCAGTCTGTTGTGTCTCAGTCTGTTGTCTCTCAGTCTGTTGTCTCTCAGTCTGTTGTGTCTCAGTCTGTTGTCTCTCAGTCTGTTGAGTCTCAGTCTGTTGTCTCTCAGTCTGTTGTCTCTCAGTCTGTTGTCTCTCAGTCTGTTGTGTCTCAGTCTGTTGTCTCTCGGTCTGTTGTCTCTCAGTCTGTTGTCTCTCAGTCTGTTGTGTCTCAGTCTGTTGTGTCTCAGTCTGTTGTGTCTCAGTCTGTTGTCTCTCAGTCTGTTGTCTCTCAGTCTGTTGTGTCTCAGTCTGTTGTGTCTCAGTCTGTTTTGTCTCAGTCTGTTGTGTCTCAGTCTGTTGTCTCTCAGTCTGTTGTCTCTCAGTCTGTTGTGTCTCAGTCTGTTGTCTCTCAGTCTGTTGAGTCTCAGTCTGTTGTCTCTCAGTCTGTTGTCTCTCAGTCTGTTGTGTCTCAGTCTGTTGTCTCTCAGTCTGTTGTCTCTCAGTCTGTTGTGTCTCAGTCTGTTGTGTCTCAGTCTGTTTTGTCTCAGTCTGTTGTGTCTCAGTCTGTTGTCTCTCAGTCTGTTGTCTCTCAGTCTGTTGTGTCTCAGTCTGTTGTCTCTCAGTCTGTTGAGTCTCAGTCTGTTGTCTCTCAGTCTGTTGTCTCTCAGTCTGTTGTCTCTCAGTCTGTTGTGTCTCAGTCTGTTGTCTCTCGGTCTGTTGTCTCTCAGTCTGTTGTCTCTCAGTCTGTTGTGTCTCAGTCTGTTGTGTCTCAGTCTGTTGTGTCTCAGTCTGTTGTCTCTCAGTCTGTTGTCTCTCAGTCTGTTGTGTCTCAGTCTGTTGTGTCTCAGTCTGTTTTGTCTCAGTCTGTTGTGTCTCAGTCTGTTGTCTCTCAGTCTGTTGTCTCTCAGTCTGTTGTGTCTCAGTCTGTTGTCTCTCAGTCTGTTGAGTCTCAGTCTGTTGTCTCTCAGTCTGTTGTCTCTCAGTCTGTTGTGTCTCAGTCTGTTGTCTCTCAGTCTGTTGTCTCTCAGTCTGTTGTGTCTCAGTCTGTTGTGTCTCAGTCTGTTTTGTCTCAGTCTGTTGTGTCTCAGTCTGTTGTCTCTCAGTCTGTTGTCTCTCAGTCTGTTGTGTCTCAGTCTGTTGTCTCTCAGTCTGTTGAGTCTCAGTCTGTTGTCTCTCAGTCTGTTGTCTCTCAGTCTGTTGTCTCTCAGTCTGTTGTGTCTCAGTCTGTTGTCTCTCGGTCTGTTGTCTCTCAGTCTGTTGTCTCTCAGTCTGTTGTGTCTCAGTCTGTTGTGTCTCAGTCTGTTGTCTCTCAGTCTGTTGTGTCTCAGTCTGTTGTCTCTCAGTCTGTTGAGTCTCAGTCTGTTGTCTCTCAGTCTGTTGTCTCTCAGTCTGTTGTCTCTCAGTCTGTTGTGTCTCAGTCTGTTGTCTCTCGGTCTGTTGTCTCTCAGTCTGTTGTCTCTCAGTCTGTTGTGTCTCAGTCTGTTGTGTCTCAGTCTGTTGTGTCTCAGTCTGTTGTCTCTCAGTCTGTTGTCTCTCAGTCTGTTGTGTCTCAGTCTGTTGTGTCTCAGTCTGTTTTGTCTCAGTCTGTTGTGTCTCAGTCTGTTGTCTCTCAGTCTGTTGTCTCTCAGTCTGTTGTGTCTCAGTCTGTTGTCTCTCAGTCTGTTGAGTCTCAGTCTGTTGTCTCTCAGTCTGTTGTCTCTCAGTCTGTTGTGTCTCAGTCTGTTGTCTCTCAGTCTGTTGTCTCTCAGTCTGTTGTGTCTCAGTCTGTTGTGTCTCAGTCTGTTTTGTCTCAGTCTGTTGTGTCTCAGTCTGTTGTCTCTCAGTCTGTTGTCTCTCAGTCTGTTGTGTCTCAGTCTGTTGTCTCTCAGTCTGTTGTCTCTCAGTCTGTTGTGTCTCAGTCTGTTGTGTCTCAGTCTGTTGTGTCTCAGTCTGTTGTGTCTCAGTCTGTTGTGTCTCAGTCTGTTGTCTCTCAGTCTGTTGTGTCTCAGTCTGTTGTGTCTCAGTCTGTTGTGTCTCAGTCTGTTGTGTCTCAGTCTGTTGTGTCTCAGTCTGTTGTGTCTCAGTCTGTTGTCTCTCAGTCTGTTGTGTCTCAGTCTGTTGTGTCTCAGTCTGTTGTGTCTCAGTCTGTTGTCTCTCAGTCTGTTGTCTCTCAGTCTGTTGTGTCTCAGTCTGTTGTCTCCTGCTGCAGGTCTTTCATCTATAAATAATCTCGACAGGCTCCGTGTGATTCGTGTGGTTTACAGTCGAGCTCTCGTTCTCTCTTCAGCTTCCTGTCAAGTCGGAGTTGACGTGGATGTATTATTAGAGCGTTTAGCAGCAGACGGAGAACAGACGCACAGAGACACAGACTAAACGCAGATCATCGGATTCTTTCTGCGTCTCTGTAGCTTGTTCCTTTGTTTTTAACCAGACGTAGAATCTGAGGGAGTCTTTGTTATGTTAATGTTTCCATAATGGAAGTTTTTAAACAGGAAGCTGTGGAGAACGACTTTGCTTCTTTCAAAATCCACGTATGGATGAAACCATGTCTTTTTGGTGGGGGGCGGGGGGGTTAAGATTCATCTAACTGGTTTGATTCCCACTGTGCATCAGGATCCATGACTGGTTGGAGACAGGAAGTGGATTAAACTTCCCTCAGACAGGAAGACATGTTACATCTCACACACATTTACATGATGAAGAGCATCTATGAAAAATCCGTTTGTCTCTTCATCCTCTTCAACTATCTGATCTTCATACACCCCCCCCCCCCTCTCTCCGCACCTCCTCCTCCTCAGCAATCAACAACCTTTATTCCTCCTCCTCACCCTCTCCCACTCGTTCTCCCATCATTTGTCATTTCTGCCCTTTATCCTCCACGGCCGATTGCTCTCGCTCTCTTCCTCTCACCTCCTCTTCATCGCTTCACTTCTTTCTCCCAATCCACCCCCCCCACACACACACACACACACACACACTTATTTATCTCCCTACATCGCTCTTCCTTTTTCTCTCCCCTCGCTGTGACTGACAGGTGAAGCGAGGCTTCCATGGGGGGGGAAATGTTTTTTTGTCTCTCTGTCCGTCCACCTGTCTGTCCAACCGTCTGTCTCTCTGTCTGTATCACTTAACCAGGCTGGGAGGCTGTAATCTGTATTCAATCCAAGCTCACACACACACACACACAAACACACACACACACACATACACACACAAACACACACACACAAACACACACACACAGTCTGACAAATCTTACCATTTCGCCAAAGTGAGAATAAAGCGAATTAAACTCAAATATCATCTCATATCTTCTTTGTCTCCTCCGGCTGAACTCCATCACTGTTTATTACCATCGACTCACTTATGTCTCATTTCCTCCTTTATGTTCTATCTGCCATCCATCCTCACCCCCCCCCCTCCTCCCCCCCCCCCCCCCCCCCCCCAATCTTGTTGATTAAGCAGCCTCCCGGTCTCTCTTGCCTAACATCTTCTATTAAATATGGATTAATTACTCGGAAACCTTGTTAAGCTCCGTTAAGACCTCTTGCATTAATCAGCAGTTATTCTAATGAGAGGAAGGGAAGTTTTTAATTTGCTGCACCGTGTACGTTTGACTCCTCCGACATTCCAACCATTATTTTGTTTTCCTCGTATAAGGGACTTTGGAAATCGAGCCTTCATCCACACAGGGAGCACGCGCCCTCCTCTTCATCAGCTCACCCTGATATTCACAGTCAGCTGTGACCTCACACCTTTAGTAACCCGCCCTGATACCCGTCCTCGTGGGAGGTGGGTCCACGTGGCTGATTCCAAAACGTACAATCATCAGATCTGAGATGGAAGGACATCACGGGACAGGATGCTCCTCCTCCCAAACCGTGAATAAAAACTAATACCATGATCTTCTTCCAAAAAGGGGAAATAGCTTGATATTAATTCCAGGGAGTATTGCCCGCCCCGTAATCTCTGATAAGCGTCCACCAGGATCTTTCCCCTGAACCTCCGAGAGCTTGGAAGTGACTCAAAACGCTGATTGATGAAGTCACAGAGCAGAGAGACACACGAGAGGAACATCTGCACCCCCCCGCCCCGAGGCCAGAGTGAACAGCCTCTGCAGCACGACAAACAAAACAACTGTTTCCACATCATTTAGGCCTTTTAACACTCGACGGCTGGATCCTGTCTGCGAGGCCGCTCTGCCCGTCGGAGGCTGAGGGCTCCGGATGCTCCATCATTTATGACGGCTCTATAATTTATGGGGCTGCTCTCAAACCCTCCCTGTATAATTCATGTAATGAACGAGTTAACTGTAATTAATGCTTCAACCTGTTGTAATGAAAGCGTCGGTGTCCGGCAGGCAGATCTTTTATTCCTCGGCTGCGATGAAAACAGATATTCATGCTCTTCTCATCAAACTTGAAATATGATCTGTATCTTTAATAACGAGGTTGGAAGCCTGCAGGTTTGTTGGTGTCTCCTGAATTCAAGAGGAAGAAATGAGTTGAGGTATTTTTCAGGTTTGAAAGAATTTTGCTGCAAACTTTCCAGGAGAACTCTCACCAGCATGTTTCACACAGAAATACTATTATTATTATTATACTTGCACACAAGGAGCCTTTATAGAAGATGCTGTTGTGTGTGTGGTCTAAATACAAAGTGTGCGTTTTTGCAGTACATCCAAAATGTACAGGATTTAAAGAAGTTATTATTTGATTTTTTAAAAACCCATGTTGTCAAATATCCTGCGGGCCGAGTGAAGAGAGGCAGTGATCAGTAGAACCGGCTCTTTAATGGCTGCAGCTGTACATTTGCTTCAGTGGTGTTCTGTGAGCGCTGCTGGATCCCGATGAAGCTCCCGACTGATTCCCCCTCAGGGCAAATAAATATCCCTTTGTCTTTCCGTTAGTCGTGTTCCTCATCCTTCACTGCTCGTACATCTCATTCAGGAACTGTCCCTCAGAGCACCAGGAGGTTTGTGTTTGGTCGTGATAAGTGTCAGAGAGCAGGTTCCTGTGCTTCCTGACCTCTGACCCAATGTGATGAAGATGAAGATGAATGAAAAGAGCAAACCTGGATCTTTGAGAGAAGGGAGAACGGGAAGAGAGAGAGAGCTGTTGTTTTAACTGTGTGGCACAATCCAGTTCTTTACATGGACCTGCTCTGCGACAGTTATTACTGTTTATGATTATTATTAGAGTTATTAGGACATAGAAAACATGAGACAAATGACGAATCAGCAAAAGATCCGCCACGACTCGCTCTTCGGTTCATTCAGCGTCAGACACAACTCTCTCTTTCTCACACACACACAAACACACACACACACACACACACACACACACACACGTGACGCCCCCGGCACTCAGCGTGCCCTGCCATTAGGCTGTCAGGCAGTCGGGCCAATAGAATAAGTGCCATGGATTAGACCGACACACACACACACAGGGAGGATGGACAGCATACTAAAGAGAGGGGGGCATGAGGTGACAGAGATCCTGTCATGAAGCTCTCTCTCTGTGTCACACAAACACACACACACACAGACACACACAGACACACACAGGCAGAGAGAGAGAAAACAATTACAGCCACTCAGCCAGTCGATAACACACAGACATAATCAAATTTGTGTCTTTTTTCTCTTCTTGCCCTCCTGTCATCCTTTGTCTCTGTCGTTTCCTCCGACCACTCGTCCTCTACTCTTCCTTATGCATGTTGCCTCCCTCCTCTTCCTCCTCTCCTTCGTCCCGCCCGGACACGAGTGATGAATGAGGCAACAGACGACGGGACTATCTCTCTTCCCACAGTGTCTGGCCCTTTACCTCCTTCCCTTTCTCCTCGTCTCCTATTTCTTTTTTCCTCAAGGTCCTTCTCTCCTTCTCATTCCCCTTCTCTCTTTTTTTCATTTCTCCTTGATCCACCTCCACTTCTCTTCACCTCTGCTCTCTTTCCATCTTTCCTGTCTCCGAGATCTCTCTCTGCTTTCCTCCTTTTCTCAACATCCTAATTCATCCCTTTCTTTTTTCCTGTGTTCTACACTTTCTCTCCCCGTATTTCCGTACTTCCCCCTTTTCTTTCTTCTTCCTCGCCCATTTTTTCATCCCTCTTTTCTCTCTTCTTCTAAACCTTCTCCATCAATAGTCCCATTTCTCCTGCTCTTTCTTTTACTTGCTTCTCCTTCCTCATTGCATCTCCTCCTGTTTTTCTCTACACAAATTAAACTCATTTACCTTCCTCATCTTTATCTCTCTTTTCTTCCGCTCTCTGTTTATAAGACTCTCTCTCTCTCCCTCTCTCTCTCCCTCTCTCCCTCTCCCTCTCCCTCTCCCTCTCTGCGTCACACGTTCATATGAAGCTCCAGACGCACTAATCACATAAAGGCCTCCATAATTGGGGAATTGAAGGCTGTTGATTCGATCAAATCCGAAGACGTCCCCCTGTCCCTCCGACACGTCAACACACGAGACAAACCAGTCAAGGAGAGACAGACAGAGGAAGTGATGGTCACTCCCTTCCTCTTTCTCCTTTCATTCGTTCCCTTTCTTTCCCTTCGTCCCCTTCTGTCCTTATAGTGCCAAATAAATCGAATTAAGTGGGATCTAAATAGTAAATTTCATTTCAGCTGAACACACACACACACACACACACACACCTCAGCGCCCTGGTGGTCACCTCCAGATCCGACTGCATGTAGCAGTTAGCGGTCACTGGATCAGACGCACAGCTTGGCAACAACACACACACAAACACACACAGAAACACACACACACAGTCGACACATGCTTTTCCTTTGTTGAACGTGAAATGTGAAACAGGTGAAATGGATAAAGCTAAAGTTTATTCAAACTACAGACAGGTCATCCTGCCGACCTACAGTAAACTAGAATGCCATCAATGATGACAGATGAGACACAAACCACAGCTCCCACTGCTGAAGTCAAATACTTCCAGTCTAAATAATAATAATAATGATTAAACTATTTCACCACCAGTGGTTTCTGACCACACAGCTCCAATACCTTACACAATGTTCTCTTCCTAATCAAAAGTTTATGTTTGATAGAAAGAGAGACAGAGAGATAGATTGATATTTGTAGATGTTCGGTTAAGTGAGAGCGTGTGTGTGAAGTGAGTGTTTGAGTGTGTGTGTGTGTGTGTGTGTGTGTGTGTGTGTGTCATGATTGAAAGATCTTATGTGCAAATATCGCCCCCTAACGGCACAAAGGAGGACAACATCCAAATTGCGCAATATCCCTCAGCTCTTTCTCGCTCTCACACACACACAAACACACGCACACAAACACACTCCGAGAGAGAGAGAAACACACACACACACACACACACACGCACATGCACACACACCTCTGATGAAGTAGCTGTTTAGGTGCGAGTACTGAGCCCACTTCATAAATACCATCACGCACATCGCAGCCCAACTCGACTCCAGGTCTGAAGAGTGAAACCGGATTGGATTCCTCCAGCACGTGATTAATAACCATGTCTCATATAAACCGGTTTATAGCAGATCTTGTCTTTGGGAAACATTCTGGCCTCTTGGATACTTTATTTCACCATAACGCGCAACGAAGCGGTTTCCCCTCCGCGGCACCATTACGCACGGAGAGGGAGAGATGGAGAGAGAGGTGGGGGGGGGGGAGAGAGAGAGAGAGACGGCTGCTCCGCCGCGCTGCAGCGCTCCTCCAGCCGGGGACAGAGACAGACGGGACAGAGGGGACGGAGGGAGGGAGGACTCGGTGTTTAGAGCCAGTCTTCCCTTCAGAGTCTCTCTTTCTGCAGCCTCACGGGTCATGAATACCAAGCAGAAGGTGCCGAGGGAGGCGCACACAGATCCGAGTCTCTGCTGCTGCTGCTGCTCTGAGATCAGCTCTGACTCCATCTGGTTCATCCATCGAGAACAACTGTGAAATGAGGATTTGCTGCTCAGTGGAGAAGAAGAGCAGATAGAACTAAAACACCAGAGGAGATGGAGTCTCCACAGCATCTTAATATCAACGCGCTGGATTCACACAGGGGTTTTTATTCTGCTCAACACAGTATTTGTGCAACAAGCATTAACTGACTTCAACTTCTACACACGCGCAGCTTGATTCCATGCGCGTATTATCCTGAATTCCATTTGGGACGTTCGTGTTTTATCAGGGAATCAAACAAGCTGTAGAGCCGAGGGCTAAACCTCCGCTGGTGCTGCTGTAATCCGGAGTCTGGCTCCTATTCATGGTCGATAACAATCATAAGAATCGTATCTGATTGGATTATAAATCCAGACAGAAGCTGCCAAACGCGAATTCTCCAAACATCTCCGGTGCGTAACAAGTGCCCGAGCAGAGCTGCTCCGGACCGCGGCGCGGAGACGCAGCCGGGGGACGAGACGGGATCCCGGAGCCTCAACTAACGGACCAGCTGCACACAATATGATTATGATTTTGAATATGAATTTATGAGGTGGAATCCGGCTTTAACTCGGCTGTAGAAGTTGAATAAAAAGCGTTCATAGGTTCGACTTCTACGAGACTAACTTGCGCGTGAAGAGCATGAATTCCACCTGCGTGAATGAACCAAGTGACGCGTTCACTCAGGTCGCAGCTTTGCGCTGAAGCGGAGCCTCGACGCACCGACTCCGGCTCGAACCATCCACAACAGACGGGTCTCTGCTCTGTGCCCGCACCTCCTGTTATTCCGTGTGAGCTCCATTAAATCACCGACTTGTAACCGACAGTAAAACACACAACACTTGATTCGCTCGTGAACCCGCAGCGGAACGAGCAGCTTCGTGGAGCAGATTCCATCCAAACTTCGCTCCGGAGCTCCGGTGCGCGCCAGGGGGAGAGCGGAGCGCGGCCCCTCCGGCATCAGTCGTAAGGACTCGAACAAACAACATCAGCAACGAACTGGACGTTAAAAAAAACAAATTCTTCACAAACAAGACCTTCATGTTCCAGGAGAATCTGCTCATGCGTTTAGATTCCCGCGCGTAAAAGCTGCTGCGCGAATTCTGTCGTGCAGCAAAACGACTTCACCTTCAAATTAACCAGAAACATAACAAGTGCAGCAACAAACTCACAAACCAACGCGCACGTCCACTTTTATAAAACGCACTGACACTCGCCACGGATCCAAACCCAAGAGGGAAAAGCGCACGAGATCAAAAACACAAAATATGGATGAGACATTTCAATAAAAATCCATAAAACGCAGCAAATAAATCCGCTTTACCTGGAAAGAACTGTCCAGCGGTAAATCCCAGAAGTCCAAAGTAGAGCAGCGCGGCCGGCAGCGCCAGGGAGTAACTCCGTTTATCCATTTCTCTGAGTTCTGGTTCCGTTCTTCTTCTTCTTCTTCTTCTTGGTTGAAGCTGCGGGTTATCTCACATGCTCCCGGGGTTGGCTGAAGTGGTTTCCCTCAGTTCAACGGTGAAAACAACAGAGAAGAAGAAATCCTCGCATCGGTGGATGAGGAGACGCAGAAAGACGAAAAAGAAGCAAAGACGCGAGAAGAAGTTGGAGGCGAATAAAACAAGAGCTCTCTCTCTCTCCTTCCCTCTCCTCCTGATCTGTGTGTGTGTCTGTGTGAGTGCGTCAGAGCGCGTGTGCGTGCGCCCGAAAAGTAAGGGGCGCAGGGTGTGCGTGTGCGCGCTCAGACGGTCTGTGCCACACTGACGTGCAGTTGGAACCGGAGTGGAGACCAGTGCGCACCACACGGGGCGCCACGCTCGTGCGTAAAGGCGCGTGGATCAGCGCTATGAAGACTTCCGGTGGCGAGTTTCACATTAAGATGAAGCACTAAAGGGACCTGGATTCCCAGAGGTTTTTTTATTGATAAAAGCAAATATTTGATAGTGTAGATGGATATTTTGACAGTTCAAGGGAAATTGGTGAATATGATCGTACTTTAATATGCGTGGTTTTATCTTAATTAGCAGGTTTGTTTTCTTAATTTGTTAAATAAATGTCTGTTTGTTGTCTTCTTCTTCTTCAGTTAGAATTCTGGCTGATTATGTCAACTTTAAAAGGTTAACAAATCAAATTAATAATCAACCTTATTAAACAACCCCATCATTGTTATTCTCTAAACAAGGAGCCTATGGGATGACGTATAAGGGTTATTTAAAACAAATAATAATTTATAATAATCTTATCCACAGCGGAATTAGATATTGTATTATTATTTGTATTATGATTATTATTATTAAAATGCTTCATATTACAGATGCAGAAGCTCTGTTCTTGTCGGAGGCTTTTATTTGCATGACCATTCGCTCATTTCCCACAATGCTTCACTGCTTTTCTCCAGCTTGACTGAGCTATTTTCTCTGCTCAGTTTCCCCCGGGTCCTAAAGCCTGCTTTCTCCGCTAATATCAGATTGTCACACAGTTCCTGTTTCAAGATACCTCCACCTCTCTCTCCCCCTATCCCCCCTCTCTCTGCTCTGTCTCTCCCTCTGTCTGTCTGTCTCTCTCTCTCTCTATCTCCCCCTCTGTTTGTCTGTCTCTCCCTCCCTCCCTCCCTCCCCCCGTATCTCTCTCTTTCTCTCTCTCTCTCTCTCTCTCTCTCTCTCTCTCTCTCTCTCTCTGTGTGTTTTAGTGTGTGTGTGTCAGTGACTGTCTCTTCTGTTACTTATTCGTAACAGAATATTAATCTAATTAAACACTCTGATGGAAATGCAGGTTTTTAGACACATGCGTTATTTAACTACATGTTTCATATGGAAGTTTTCCAGCCTGTTTCTGGATGAACCTCCTCCTACGTGTGTTCTCGTGGAAGTTATCAAATGTATGTAATGTGCTTTACAGGCGTAGAACAGATATGATTTCTGTCTCCATAACGTTGTAAGAGACATTAAGACTAAATGTGCTTTGGGCCACGTTAACAAAGATCCCCCCTGTCAGCTGTCTGAAAAGATAAACTCCTCTCTGGGCTTTGACAGTTTCAATTTTCCACATCACACTCTGTATAAGTTGAGTATTTTAAAGTGGGTTTCCAAAACAAGTTGTGATGCAACAAACTCACAGAATAAAACGTTTCACACAGAGATGTGAGGTGAGAACAGAGGAATTTAAAACAGTTCTCTGGTGTCAAACCCACACATTCATCATTCTGCACAGCGAAGCTCCAACAGCAGAGAACACTTTTAACTCGGAGCCATTTAGCAAACACATTTACATTTACAGTCGAGTTTGGAATTTTCAAACTTTCTGATCAATCTGTGATGTGTTATTCTGGCGGCGACTAGAAAACCTGCATCTCAGAGTTACTGGGAGCAGAACCAGTGAAAGAATACCAGAGACTCCAAAAAGGGACATTCAGGGTGATTTGTTTTGAAGGTGGTTTGAACTCATGTTGAAGCTTTTATCTTTATCAGGTTTTGATTTGAGTGTTGACAGGGAGGTGCATCCTGGGCCGTCTCCAGATCCCGTGGAGAGTTTCTACTTGGAGAATCTGTTCTACTCTGGAGCCTGAGCTTTGCTGGTTCTTCCTCCCAATTCCATTCATGACTTGTGTCCCCTGTCTCACAGAGAGTGTCCCCTCGGAGACGCTGGAGACATGTAGTTGGAGTCCAGCTGGACTTTGTCTCTCGGGGTAAAACAAACAGTCACAGCAGCGATGGAGGACGAAAGAAACAAAGAACTCAAAGAACGATGGACTGTCTGCTGCGCAGTCGCCCACAGTAACTTAATGAATCCTGTGTTTTAAAGGCCATTCCACACGAGGACGTTCACTCAGGATGATTGTCGACTGGCTCGGGACGAAACCGGTGGAATGCAGACGGATGATTCACCTGAGAAGCTTCTTAATGTTGAACCCTCCCTCCGCCCGCTGCCCTTCACAGGTCCCCGCTGACCGGCTGCTATTTGCTCCCCCGCCCTCTCCAGGTGAGCGTGACAGGATCTGGTGAATTTGGTAAATTCCACACAGCCAGTTGGGAGGGTCGTGATCTTTCTCTGTCCTTAGTGTTAAATGCTGCTCCGCTCGGCGGGCCTGGTGGTCCGGAGATCATCTGGAGTCCAGCGGCGTCTGAAAGCCAAGACAACAAGTCCTGAATATTGTCAGAGTGTCTCCTTAAATAGATTTTTGACACGTTAATGTTCGTCCCACGTTTGATCCTCTCGCTGTCAGTCACCTGCTCCAAACCCTAACCGCCAATCAGAGTGTCACTCCACACAATTTAATCTACTACCTTGATGACATCTCAGCTGTCAATCATTTTTACGTAATCAAATGAGTAATTAAATGCTAATTTATCAGAAACAAACACCTAAAATGGCAGAAACCATCTTTATTTGATGAGTACATTGACACTTTGATTTGGTCCATGTCCCATCTGCTCACATGGATGAAGTGGTGTTCATAAATCAGCCACAAGGGGGCGATGTGGGTGATCTGGCTTCACTTTTGGAAGCGGCCATGTCATCAATTTGTATTTATACCTACTTAGTCTCATATATCATACTCATTCCATTTATTTGTGCCAGCACACACACACACGCTTTCAATAATTACTGGTTTTATTTGTTTCTGCTCAAAATGGAGAGTAAACGTGAATAAACCCAGGAACACAAAGAAGTCATCATTTAAACCAGAAAGGCTTCATCACCCAACTTCCGCTCAATAAACATTTCCTCCTGATATCACTTGTTTCCCAGAGACTTGATAAAGACAGAGCTGTGATGATTAGATTGTGTTCAGGAGTCGGACTCTGGCTCTGGATTCTCTTACAGCTGCTCCAGTCACTCAATCCCACTTCTCTGAATATTGCATTGCACCATTTTGGGTCTTATTTCTGTCTCGTAGTATTTTGTTTGATCTGACCTCAACGCAAGCTGCTTCACTCCCCCCCCCCCACCCCCACCTTCCAGTATGTATTTCTGAGCTGACAGCTAATGAATATTTCCATTATTTAGTGATGTAGAAATCAATGTCTCATTAACAGGAGGGTGCGTTATGTCCGAGCCAGGATCAGGACACAAGCGCCCGTCTCCTCCTCACCTCTACATCATCACTTATTTATTAGAAATCAATTATGCAGAGTCGAAGCGTCTCTTCTGCTCCGTCCTCGTCTTTTCTCTCACTCTGAAGACGAGTCCACTCCGTCTCCTATTGTCCACGAGGGTTCGTTGTCAATCTGAGGACCGGGAGATTTTATCTTGGTTTTAAAAATCTGCCGTCTCGTCTCTGTGATGAATGTTTTTCTTTTCTTCGTCAAACAACTAAAAAGCTATTTACACCTCGACTGCTTCTTCTAACGAGTGAGCTTCATTAGTGTGCCGAAACACCAGGGGGCGCTACGGGGCGCGTCCGAAACAGACACACTTCACACACAGACACAACGCAGACGTGCAAATGCAACACAACGCCCACATCGCACCGTGTATCAGACACACATCAGGGGTCGCCACCAATAATGACTAACATCAGGTCTGCAAGCCAGGCCACCTGAGGCTCTGTGTGTGTGTGTGTGTGTGTCTGTGTGTGTGTGGTTATATACAAGTTTGTGTGTGTGATGCCGAGGTGCAGTCGTCTATTTGAATGTATTAATATGGAAATGAGAGGAGGTGCATGTATGTCAACCACAGCATGACACACACATAATGATGTTATAAAGGATGGAAAGAAGCTGGGACACACAGTGTGAAGATGCCATGCGTGTGTGTGTGTGTGTGTGTGTGTGTGTGTGTGTGTGTGTGTGTGTGTGTGTGTGTGTGTGCGTGTGTGTGTGTGGGAGAACGGGCACAGTCCACCACTGCTCAGCACAAAAGATCCCATCAGTTGAGATCTCGTGAGGTGTAAAAGTTTTAATTTGCAGGGACGACATGAGAACAAATTGAGAATCTGAAAAACTGTTTAATGTCCAAAACACTCGATGACGGAGGAAAAACAAAAAGTGTCCTTGAGGACGTGATGGGACACTGAACCCCCCCCCCCACACACACACACACACACCCTTTTCCCTCTGGTTTGGGCTCCACCAGTTTCTAACGGATTAAAAAACCAAACGTCTCTGTAGCCGCAGATGTTTTGTATTTTCAACCAGCTGCTGGTTATGAAGCAGCACTGGTCAAGATTCATGCATTTTAAAACAGGTTTATTGAGCTGAAATGAGGGAGAATATAACCCCCCCCCACACACACACACACACACACACACACACACACACACACGTGCATCTTCTCTTCTCTCTGTCAAATGTCAGAAGCTTGAAAACAGCAGCGGCCCGGCAGGTTTCGCCGGCTCAGCAGATCCACAGCCTGAACCACACACAGCGGCAGCAGCAATTCTGATGAGATTAAATTATTAATCGTGGATTTTATTGAGCACCTATGACCTCTCAGGGAGAGCGGCATAAATCAGAGTGTCCAAAAACACAATATTTTCAGTGAACGGGGGGAGGAGGAGTGCAGCTGGTTCTGTGCAGCCAGAGGAATCGAACCTCGTACAGAACGTGGATCAAATGTGACGATAAAATCACGTTTGAGCTAATTTGCAAACAGACACTAATCGGCTTCTTGCAGTTCCACAGTTTCCATTGACCACTGGTAATGTGCAGCCATACACACACATCTTGTATTAATAATATTATGGTATTGTAAATGTCTCACTTGACAGTTTTTAACCTGTAATCAATTAGGTTTAATTATACAAATATAAACTCATTTCAGAAGAACATATTTACTTCTTCTCGGTTTCTAGTCTCTGAATCCAGATGTTTGATGATTCATTTAGAACTTACAACATCCTACCTTCACTGTCAGAGAGAGAGAGAGAGAGAGAGAGAGAGAGAGAGAGAGAGAGAGAGAGAGAGAGAGATGAAGGGGTTAAGAGCCTGCAGCTGTTTCACTCTAACAGATGTAATTATAGTTCAGCTGCATTTCAATTTGCAGAGAGGTTAAAATAAATGAATTGGTTGTTCTTTGCCGTGTGTTCATAACTTTCAGGGTTGAAATCTATTCACTACATGATTCAATATAAACACAAGCAAGGTCTCCTCTGCTTCTTCTTCCTGTGGAGGAATGTTCTTCTCTTATTTATCTGCTCGGTGTGTGACCTCCAGGACGACTGCCTCACAATCTGTTGGTTCTGTGTGTTTCTTTTTAGCGAGTAGTTGTGGAAACTTTCCTCTCAGGATCCTGGGTTCACGCAGCCTGTTCCTCCTGAGGGCTGCTCAGCTTCCTGCAGCACCGTGTCACCGGCTGATGGACCAGGAGAGAAGCTCACAGCAGCTTCTCTGACACTGGGAGTTCTGGAGGGAGAGTCTGGTCTCAGGTTGACACGAGTGGTGGACGTCATCCAGCCGTCTGGTAAACACAGGGAGCAGGAACTAGTGTGCAGCCATCACAGTTTCAGATTCTCTTTGTGTTTTGTTGCATTAAAGAAGGAAAAGGACAAATATCTACAAATGAATAAGGAGCAGCTGTGACATTTACTTTCAGCTCTGTCAGGAGGAGCTTCAGCTTCATGTTGTATCGACACTATGACCCTTTGACCTGAATCATGAGGTACATGAGGGGGGGGGAACTAAGTCCTGAAACAGCAGTGATGAAATAGAAACACGAGGATCTAACCACTGAGCAGAAGATTAGAGAAGATTAAATGCAGATTAAGAAAGGTGTAAATGAGCATTTATAAAGATGAGTTTAGATATTCAAGTGTCAGAGGCAGAACAATTAGAATTTGACTGTTTGCATTTCTGCTAAACTGAACATCAGTGTTTGGGCAGATTAAAGTTGACTCCACATCTGTTTCCCCGCAGTAACATGGCACTGAGGGTCACTCTGTCAATGTGACTCATGAGCTCAGTGGATTTTTAGCATCTATAACACAGGACACGGTGCATTGTGGGATTGTTTGTAGTCACATTATGAGGCTGTCAGATTTCGTGCAGAGTGAGAATCCATCTTTCCAGGCTCCAAAGAAAGTGTTTTCACATTATAAGTGCCCGACCCCCCCCTGGTGGCCGGCCGCAGTACAGGTCGTAAATACCACCTCCTCCATGTTAGTGGAAGAAATATCATAATTTATTTATATATTTAGTTATTTCTGATGTTCTGATGTTCATGTCTCTGGTAAGTTTGGGTTTGATAGTTATTTAATGACAGGTTAACAGGTTGGAACATCTTGTTTGAAAGCTGAGACCGAGGGAACTTTACCCAACGACTCCATCGCCCAGATGGATTCATTAGCAAGATGTCAGCGGTATGGAAGTGGAGACATGTCCACCATCTCTACATTCAGTCTATGGTTTGGACCAGTCAGTGTCCTTGAACCCTTTGGACAAATGTGGGACATCAGGCTCAGAGAGTAGTGACCTTGAGTTTATAAAAATACAAACTTCTCCACCACAGAACGAACACGTGAGCAGATCTCCAGCTTCCAAACCTTCACATTCCACAGAACAATCGTGTGTTGCACCGACGCTTTGTCAATTTGTGCGTCCACACTCTTTTCCTAATTAAATTTTCACCGTTCATTCCGAGAGAGAACGCTGCAGAAAGAAAATGGGATTTAAAAAAAAGAAAAAAGACAATCAGGGGGGAAAAAGATTAATATCAGAAACGCGTCTAATTGAACGAGTCTAACGTCCAATTCTCTGTGAGCGAGTCGGAGCCCGAGGAGCTTGGAGGGAATTCACAATCAAACCAGCACTCTACCTGCACTTCAACACAGCCCCCCCCCCCACAATCATTCTTTGCAAATTGGTTTAAAAAAAAGAAATCAAATCTAATTTTCCACGCCCGGCTCTTTTCAGCTCCAACAAAGTGAAACATCAGAACGTTTTTAACAGCTTGAATCTGTGACACACTGGGAGAGAGAGAGAGAGAAACCAGTACAAGCTGTGTGGTTTGTCCTGGTCACAACAGCAACACAACCTGAACTCATGACATCACAATAATGAAACGAATCAAGAGGAAAATGATTAAACCTTCTTTTGCAATTATGAATCTGCTGTTTAACCAATCTTTACCACAATCAGCAGCAAAGTAATTTCTTCATATCAGCTGGAAATAATCACAATGTCTGACATTTGGCAGCAAAGTCGTTTTCATTAACACAAAAACTATGATTAAATACACAAGGATCTTTTTTCTCCGTGACCACGAGGCGACAACGAGTCGACATCATTAACCTTCAACCTTCAAAACTAAAAACAAGTTGATGTGTGGATCCATTTTCTTTATGATGAAGCTGAGAAAACATTTTATGAGAGGAAGCGACAACAAACCTGATGAATCTACAAAACGTAAAGATGTAGTGGAGATGTACGGGGGGGGGTCTTAAAGAGACGGAGAGTGTTTCAGTCAGAGGCTGAAAGGAGGAGCTACAGCACCGGACAGTGATGTGTTTTATGAACATACAGAAATCAACCTGAAGATGAGCAGAACAGTTTCCTTTGAGTGAACCGAGATGATAATAACAGTGACCAAGCATCTGTCAACAACTTCAATAAATCTAAATAATCAGATATTATCCTGTATGAAATTTGTTTGAATAACGTGACCAAAAAACAACATTGTTTTGGTCGAACTAAATTAACTAAATTAACTAAATTAACTTATTTAACTGAAACTTGAACACAAAACAGGATGATGTTGATTAAATATGATAAAAAAAGTCAAATAAGAATAAGAACTTCGGCCAAAAACTGAAGAAAAGAGAGAATAACATTTTGATAATCTGTCTTTTCTGCTCGTGAACACAAACATTATTTCAACACAGTGAAATAAAATCTCTTCAAAATGAAACGAAATGTCAAAGATTCATAAAACGACCATTTACAATTCCTGCAGAGCGAGAGAAGAATGGATCGGGTGGGGGGGGGGGTAGAATGATGAAGAGGGAATATGGTGACGTTTCTCTGGTGTGAAGTCGTTAAAATGGGGGGGGGGGGGGGGGGGGGCTCTCAGCTGTGGGAACTGAGAATCTCCATTTACCAGTCACATATTACTGCGACTGTCAGAGTAGCTTTGAATTCTCATGCAGTTGGCCTGTGTGTGTCTGTGTATGTGTGTGTGTGTGTGTGTGTGCATATGGATTAATGTGTGAGAACATGACTTGCAAATGTGCCGGTGAGTATTTCACACATCAGGAATGAAGACGGGATTCCTTTCCCTGTGATTGACGTTGATTTGCAGCTGCGCCATCCGTCTGCCCCCCCCCCCACACCTCTCTCTCTCTCTCTCTCTCTCTCTCTCTCCTCTCTCTCTCTCTCTCTCTCTCCACGGGAGTGATGGATGCTTATGCTTCTCCATTTGGGAAATCAGAAGAATGGAAGTCGCTCGCTGCCTCGCACTCACTCCGTCTCCTGATCGCTCTCTCTCTCTCTCTCTCTCTCTCTCTCTCTCTCTCTCTCTCTCTCTCTCTCTCTCTCTCTCTCTCTCTCCCTGCACTGAGAACCTGATGCATTTGTGCGTCTCTAACTATTTGCATTGAAATCGCATCACGGCGGCGTGCAGATTAATGAAGTAGCACCGCCGGAGAGGAAGGAGGGAAGAGAGACATTAGAGGAGGAGGAGGAGGAGGAGAGACAGGTGGACACATGAGGGAGGGAAGACAGGGAGGAGGAAGAGGGTGAGGAAGTAGGAAAAGGAAGGAACGAGGGAAAGGGGGAGGAAGGAGAAGAGAAAGGTAGGGCTAAAGAAGGATTGAGATACGAAGAAAGACAAAATGATTAAAAAGCAGCAAAGGGAACAGAAAATGAAGAAGAGAAAAGGAATGAAAAGGTTCGAAAGAAAAGAGTGATAAGTGGGAAAGGAAGCAGGTATAAAGAATTGAAGAAGGGATGAAGGAAAACGAAGGCAGAAAAGAGACGACAATAAAAACAGAAGCACACAAAAGAGCAAAGAATAAGAAGAGAAATAAAAGATACAATAAGAAAAATAAAAGGGGGAATGAACGAGTGGGCAGAAGGAGGAGAAACCAGAGGGATGGAGAGAGATCCGGAGGGAGGAGTGGATTCTGAGAGCTCGACAGACGGAATCCGATTTGCTGGAACCACCTGTGCTGCATGAAATGAGTGCGGCAGTGGAAGTGCTAATGCAGGAGCAGGATGTGGGAAAGTCATTATCACGGCAGCAGCAGGATATTATCAGTGACACAGCAGTAAATCAGAGGGCGGGGGGGCAGGGGGGTTGTGGGGGGGGGGGGGTGGGGGGGGGGGTGGTGGGGGGGGGGACTCCCTGACCTCCAGTTGGCTCCTGTTGTGACACAAACACCATCAGCGTCCAGGATCATTCAATTCAGCTGGAGTCACGTTTTACTTTGGAAAACGACCGGCTGCACATTGGAGCGCTGATCAGGTGACTCCCATCGCTTCAGGGATGAGCCCCGGGTCCAGGTCCGTCGTCCAATCAGCAACGACAAATACACCCCCCTCCCCACCTCCATATTAAACAGCCAGCGTTGCACTGGGTCCTGAAGTTCTCTACAAAGTCTGCAGCTGCTTAGAGCGTTTCTTTAAGTATTTAGAAGTTGTCTACCTCTGAGTTTTCTTCCAGAACAACATCAGTTCTGTCAGACAACTCACGTTTGATCATGTAATATATTTATTACAACAGATTTAGTGTTTGGCGTCTAGGCTCCAACTTAATCACTCCCCTATATGATTACACAGGAATGATGGGAGTGATGAGCAAATACTTGTAACCCCCCGTTTGGAGCCTACAGGTGGATGCTGGGCCTACAGGTGGATGCTGGGGTGGTGGAGGGACTGAAGCAACAGGTAGCAATACTGCAGCAGCAGTGCGAGAAAGAGGGGCTGATGGGAAATGTCTCTCTGGTTAAATAGACCACCTGATAAGGTGGGTGTGTATTATAGCTGGTTGTGGAGATTGAGGTATGTCACATGATGTATGTCACGTGATGTATGTCACGTGATTGGCGCCGCGCAGCTCGAGTTGCCTGCCAGAACTAGCTCGCAGGCGTCGCCATATTTCTGTCAGACAACTCACGTTTGATCATGTAATATATTTATTACAACAGATTTAGTGTTTGGCGTCTAGGCTCCAACTTAATCACTCCCCTATATGATTACACAGGAATGATGGGAGTGATGAGCAAATACTTGTAACCCCCCCCAAAACTGCACATAGTCGGAGCCTGACGTACGGATCGGTATCTGCTATGTGTGCGCCATTCACCGCCGCGGTGTGGCCATTCTCCGTAGGGGCATTAGCCTGCAGGAAAATATGCTAACTAGTGAACCTGTTATGTGAGCCATTCACCGCCGCGGTGTGGCCATTCTCCCTAGGCGCATTGCCTGCAGGAGAATATGCTACCTAGTGAACTGTTATGTGTGCCATTCACCGCCGCGGCGTGGTCATTCGCTGTAGCCAAATTGTCTGCGGGGGAATATACTACCTGGTGAGGTTCCCTATACGGGAATATAGTGAACTTGGCACATGGCAACATATGCACCGGAATTTCACCTTTAAGCCCAGCAAACCACCTGAAATGCAATAAAATAATCAGTCTGCAAAACACATACAAATTATTCATTCACATGTTTGTTTGTATCGCCAATATCCAAAACATGATTCGTTTCATCGGGCTTAACAAATGCGACATCCTGTCCTTAACCCTCGACAAGAGTAAGGAAAAACTACCAAAAAACCCCCATAAACAGGGGAAAAAGTAGAAACCTCAGAGAGAGCCACATGTGAGGGATCCCTCTCCCAGGATGGACAGGAACAGATGTATGCCATGGCAAGGGTGCAATGAATCCCTTGGCATCGTTCGCATTGTATCGTCACCATTTGAGGGGATAAAGGCGCGCCGAAACATGCCTGTGACTACCCCGGACGCGGATACGTGATGGATCCCGAGATCTGACATGCAACAAAGGATTTATGCAGCGGAGATTACACATTAAAACATCAAGGCTGCAGATGATGTTTGAGAGTCAATATTCCTTCTTGTGGTGTCCAACATAGCATGAGTAGCATTGATGATGGAGTGTTGCAGTCATAGTGGTGCAACATCTTAGTGAGTGCGGGGACAGCATCCAGGTGTTAGGCCTCAGCTCTGGCAGGGATGGCGAAGCTTTGAGGAGATCTCGTCATGCATTTTCGACCATTGTTGGTAGGCAAGGGTGTCGTCAGATGGGTTGAAGAGGGATGCAAGCGTTTGATCATAGAGCAGAAAGAACAGAAAGCAGTATTATTCTTAGCAATGATAATTCAGAAGTCTCGACAAGATCTATCAGACTTGTTGTGAACATGTGTTCTTCTAATACTAGAGAGGATAAGGTCATGTAGAGGATTAAAATAAGCGTCCTTGTCAGATTTCCTATTATACTGCTTCCGTTATCGTATACTCTGACTCACCTTGACAACAATTCCGTAATAAGGAAATATAAAGCCAAGGTAAATGTTAGGTAAGACTGTCATCATTGAGGATTCATAGCTTTCTATTGTAGCAGCATGCAAGTGAAGTATGTCACCTGATATATGTCACATGATTTATGTCACCTGATGTATGGCACATGACTGAAGCAGCGCAGCTCGAGTTGCCTGCCAGAACTAGCTCGCTGGCTTCGCTCCATTTCAGTCAGACAACTTACGTTTGATTATTTATCTTATTTATTACGATATTTATTATTCATAGTAGAACAGGTTTGTGTTTGGCGTCTAGGCTCCAACTTAATCACTCCCCATATGCTAACACAGGAATGATGGGAGTGATGAGCTAACACTGTAGCCCCCCAACACTGCACAGATTTGGAGCCTGACGGATGAATCGGTATCTGCTATGTGTGTGTCATACACCGCCGCGGTGTGGCCATTCTCAATAGGCGCATGCCTGCCAGAGAAAATGCTACCTAATGAGCCTGTTATGTGTTCCATGCCACTGCAGTGTGGCTATTCTCCATAGGCCCATGCCTGCAGGAGAATATGCTACCTAGTGAGCCTGTTATGTGTTCCATGCCACTGCAGTGTGGCTATTCTCCATAGGCCCATGCCTGCAGGAGAATATGCTACCTAGTGAGCCTGTTATGTGTTCCATGCCACTGCGGTGTGGCTATTCTCCATAGGCCCATGCCTGAAGGAGAATATGCTACCTAGTGAGCCTGTTATGTGTTCCATGCCACTGCAGTGTGGCTATTCTCCATAGGCCCATGCCTGCAGGAGAATATGCTACCTAGTGAGCCTGTTATGTGTTCCATGCCACTGCAGTGTGGCTATTCTCCATAGGCCCATGCCTGCAGGAGAATATGCTACCTAGTGAGCCTGTTATGTGTTCCATGCCACTGCAGTGTGGCATTCTCCATAGGCACATGCCTGCAGGAGAATATGCTACCTAGTGAGCCTGTTATGTGTTCCATGCCACTGCGGTGTGGCTATTCTCCATAGGCGCATGCCTGCTGGAGAATATGCTACCTAGTGAGCCTGTTATGTGTTCCATGCCACTGCGGTGTGGCATTCTCCATAGGCGCATGCCTGCTGGAGAATATGCTACCTAGTGAGCCTGTTATGTGTTCCATGCCACTGCGGTGTGGCATTCTCCATAGGCGCATGCCTGCTGGAGAATATGCTACCTAGTGAGCCTGTTATGTGTTCCATGCCACTGCGGTGTGGCATTCTCCATAGGCGCATGCCTGCAGGAGAATATGCTACCTAGTGAGCCTGTTATGTGTTCCATGCCACTGCGGTGTGGCATTCTCCATAGGCGCATGCCTGCTGGAGAATATGCTACCTAGTGAGCCTGTTATGTGTTCCATGCCACTGCGGTGTGGCATTCTCCATAGGCGCATGCCTGCTGGAGAATATGCTACCTAGTGAGCCTGTTATGTGTGCCATGCCACTGCCACTGCAGGCATTCTTCATAGGCGCATGCCTGCAGGAGAATATGCTACCTGTGAAACTGTGATGCTTACCATGCACCCCTGTGGTGTGGTCATTCGCTGTAGGCACATTGTCGCGAGAGAATATATACTACCTGGTGAGGTTCCCCCCAACTGCCCTGGCTGTAGGAGAATATATTGTGAACTTGGCACGTGGCAACCTATACCCCAGAATTGAACACTCTAAGTCCAGCAAACCACCTGAAATGCAACAATTTATTTTTTTTCCCTCTGCTTCAACTTCTACAGACCTCAGAGTGACAATGGGAGCGACAACAACTAGGGCTGCACAATTAATCGAATTGCATGATCGTCAGCAATATTGACATTTAAAATGCGTGATTTGCTACAAGCGCTTTTTCGACTAACATACACTAACCACCAGAGGGAGAACAAGATGGGAGCTGTCATGCACGCACCATGCAGCGGTAACCAGAACAAACGTTTTGTCTGCAGCCAGTTCCGGTATTTCTTAGAAGAGTAGAGACAGAGAGTAGCCAGTCACGGTGTCGTGTGAAAGGTAAATCAATTATCAGGAGCAGAAGGCGAGGAGCAAGTCCTTCGAAAAGGATCATCATCCATTGTTTGGTAGTTTTGGAATTTAGGGCAAGTGATGATATCCAAGAACAAATCATGCCAGAGTGCGTTTAGAGTTGTGTTTGCGCCGCATAGCAATACAACTACCTTGTTTAACCACCTGAAAAAAACAACCCACAAACCATAGTACAACAAGTGCATCAAGGCCAAAGCTAACATTACCTCCCTGAATCTCCGTCCATGTCCAACGTCAACATATAGCGTATCCATCCCCATTCCCGAAGACACACTGGAATAACGGATGCGATCGCATTTCATTTGGCCAAAGACAGGTGTCCCATAAATACTGTGAGCAATGATCAAGCACAACAATGGAGCCGTACATGTCCCTGACAATTCACTGCATCGATTGTAATTTGCAATGAAGAGTCGATGCTTACAGACGTCATTTTTCCCATAAGAACCGACAGGAGAGTCGATTGCCCAGGACCTAATGAAAGATGTGTACATTAGCTGGAATGTAGCACAACATGGGAGTGAAAGCAGTGTTCTTGTGCATTTAAACATAAAAACGCTATATAAAAAAAAAGATGTTGTTCCTAAGATGTATTAATAATCATGATATTAATATTGATCTAAATAATCGTAATTATGATTTTGGCCATAATCATGCAGGCCTTACGACAACGCTGCGCACAGAAGTGTTGTGGTGTCTTGACACAACAGTAAACCACCACTCTCTCACATCCAATGAAAGATGTTCAGAAATTTTCAAAGAAGGTTTCCCGAGACGGACATCGCCAAGACGTTAATATGCGGAAAGGAAAACCCGGGTACTGCTCAGTGTGTCTATGAACTGTTTCTCACACCACAAGTAGATTATGACCACCAACAGTAGATTCTGACATATTTACTTCCTCAAAGTGCACCAGATTGTAGTCGACAATCCGAAGACAAAATAGTTGCCCGTGAATTTAATATTCGATCATTCGTTAGTTACCTCATAGCGCGTGTTATTCGCGCAGCTGTAATAAACTTTGTTTTACCGGAGGTGCTGATGGAAGTAGCTGAGGAGTGAGCCATCTCGCTCCCTTCCTATCCCTGAAACTCGGGCATGTGCAATGGGACAAATATAGCACATGGCACGTCCGTTGCGAAATCATCGCATGCCAGAAGTCATAAGAAAGTCATATATACAAGTTATTTACAATTATTGCATTCAACATCTATGAGGGCCCATTTGAGGGTTCAGTATCTTGCACAAGATTGAACCCCAACCTTTGGTTGGAGGAAGACCACTCTACCCACATATATTATATTATATAATTGAATTTTCAGGAATAACAAAACATTTTACCTGCAGCATTTGATACCTTTGGGAAAGGTACTGTTGTCAGGAGACAGGAGCTTCAAACCCATGGCTGGAGATTGGACTACAACTCCCATAATCCTGCTGGAGTGACGTACCAGGAAGTACTATAGCACAAGCCGGTACCGTTGTTTACATCACGTGCAGGGAAGATGGCGTGTGATTCGAGACTGAATTGTTTCATTCATAACGTTCAGTGCAGACTTCATTCAGCAGAGGAGACAGGATGAAAGCCCCAGCGGATCCAGGCGCGCTTCCTCTGCCTCCGAGGGACAACATCCCGCGGTGAGGGAGAAGTTGGTAGAGCAGAGATGTCCCGGGAAGAATCCGTCAGCGAAGCTGCCGTCAGTGACGCTGCCACCGGCGTTTGTTCGGCCTCGCGGAACCGCCTTCAGTCAAGAAGTAGTTGAAACTAACTCGTGGCTCAGACCGGATGAATTAAACGCTTCGGGTGCGCAGCTCCTCCAAGATGTGGTGCGCGCTGAGAGGCCCGCGGGAGTCGTGGTGCAGACGCTTGACGTCCGTTTCACACGTAGTGAATCTTAAAGGACCGAGCCGAAATTACGGAAATAATGCGAACTTTTTCGGAGGAGGAATCACGGATTGAGAGAGACAACGACCCACGGAGGAACAACGGTCACTTGGTCAACAACTGAGACGCTGAAGCAACAGGTAGCAATACTGCAGCAGCAGTGCGAGAAAGAGGGGCTGATGGGAAATGTCTCTCTGGTTAAATAGACCACCTGATAAGGTGGGTGTGTATTATAGCTGGTTGTGGAGATTGAGGTATGTCACATGATGTATGTCACGTGGTGTATGTCACGTGATGTATGTCACGTGATTGGCGCCGCGCAGCTCGAGTTGCCTGCCAGAACTAGCTCGCAGGCGTCGCCATATGACTGACTCCTCAGCTGCCGTCAGACGTCAGGGTCCTAACGTCTGTCCTGAGACGTCCAATCGGCTCATGATACACTATGCATGTCCACAGACCTGTCCTCAGGACCCATTGCCACTGCAAGGCCACTCCAGCAGCCTGCAGGATGGTCAGACTGGTTTGATCCGAGTTTGACCCTTTTTTCTTGTTGAGTGAGCTCTTGGATCTGGTCCTCAAAGGGGACAAGTCTGGTCCTCCCAGGGGACAAGTCCTCCTCACAGAACATTAAGGTCTAGTTGCTGAGTAGCATCAGCTGGGGGGGGGGGGGGGGGGGGGGATTCCACAGTGACACCGTGTGGACGGAATCATTTGACAAAAAACTAAACCAAAACACCAGACACTCGTTCAGTATTCTGCAAAGCACGAAGGTCCACATCAGTACTCTGTCTGCAGCTGACTTTGTGACGTCCTGTGTGTGTGTGTGTGTGTGTGGGTGTGTGGGTGTGTGTGTGGGACAGAGGACAGAATTGTGTTCACACAGTCACATTGTGGGGACACGTATCTGGTCACGTTTGTTTCTTGGCAAGTGTCTGTGTGAAGATGTGTTTTCATCCCAGTGAGTCTGTTGTGTGTATTTTGATAGGAGCATATTTAAGTGTGTGTTTATGAGTTTGCATGTGTGTGTTTGTTTGTCACAACATCAGATTTTCCCCTGAACAATAGTTGAGGCCAAAATAATTTGCGATAATATTTTGGAACATGTAAAGAAAAATATGACAAAAAACTCACAACATCAGATATCAGACATATGATCATAATAATAATCTTTACGTTGTGTACAATATTCACATTTTTACATTTTCTTATGTTTAAAATGAATTTTAAACTTTACACTTTTATGCTGATGTTTCCTATTTTGGGATATACAATATAATAATAGGTCAACGTTGCATTTCCACAACTTTCCCTGACCTTTAAGAATTTACAGGACACACGAGTTGAACCTGAAAACCAAACAGAAAAGTCTTTAAAATCCAGAAAGAGAGAGAGAGAGAGAGAGAGAGAGAGAGAGAGAGAGAGAGAGAGAGAGAGAGAGAGAGAGAGAGAGAGAGAGCCTGTTGCTACATCACTGTGCATCATGTGTGAAGAAGCTTTGTTAACCGAGGGTTTGTGTACCTGGGTGCTTTTGGATGTCTGGGTCTGGGTCTGTGTGTGTTTGTGTGTGTGTGTGTGTGTGTGTGTGTGTGTGTGTGTGTGTGTGTGTGTGTGTGTGTGTGTGTTCCTCCAAGGACGTTGGTAGGTTGTGCTGCAGACAGAGATGTGTAGTTGTGGGTGAGAGCGGCGACATTTCAGCGGGAACAAGCTGTTTTCCCAACGCACAAATCCAGTGTTTGTCGCTGTGATTTATTGTGAGTCGGCTCATGTGGGCCACTGGAACGCTAAAGGACACGGACACACACACACACACAGACACACACACGCTTGAACAAATACAAACACATATTGGGGAAAGTTACCTGGTGACATTCATTTAGCTGGAAACATAAAAACCCACAAACACGTCTTTGAACAAATACTAAGATTTACACACCAACAAAAACACACAGGCACCATCAGTTATACACACACACAATCTTTATGGGTCCAGGCAACAAACTCAAAAGTGCATGTGTATGTGTGTGTGTTAGTCTGTGTGTGTTTATCTTACTTATCTCTGAGGAGACGTCTTGAGAGACACGACAAACAGACATTAACGTGAGATAAGAGCACGTTTACACAGCTAGAGGGTGTGTGTGTCCGTGTGTGTGTATCTGATGTGTGTGTGTGTGTGTCTGGATCATTCTGACTTCTCCGATATAGATCTGACACACTTCAATATTGGTCAAACACACACACCCACACACACACACACACACACACACTTAACCACATGCTTTAGTTTGATGTACGACACTTATTTCAACACAAAGACATGAACCCACACAAAAATCGAAGAAACCAATAACACACACACACAACATTTTCTGGTCTCGAGATAAAAAATAAAATAGTTTTTTCTTAGAATCGCTTTCACCGAAACAAGATCGTGTCTCAAAGTGGACAAAGTGGACGTGTCCCGTGTTATTTATTTAAATCCATTCATCACTTGTCAAAAGGAGAAAAGGTTGGATATATTACATCTGTGGAGCAGCCCCCCCCCCCCATGGTCCCTTTGGAGCTTGACAATAAATCAGTGGCACTTTAAACCATTAAACCAGAGACATTAGTGTGATTGTATGAATGAGAACACTGGTCTCCACACAGACACGTCCTCCACCTGACTCCTCAGACCTTCTGGGACGCTTTAGTTCCCTCAGCTGGGTTTCAGTCTGGATCGGTTCCCTCGTCGATCACGTTTCAGACGAACTTAGTTAATATCTTTTAACGACCGAAGCATTTGATTGGTGGAGAGACAGATTCCTGATGAGACGGATTGAAATATCCGATGGTTCATTAGTAAAGATCGAGTTTTCAGCCCGAGTGTGAAACCTTCATCTGGTTCTCAGTGTTGACGGATGCACAATAACTCATATTTAATTCATAATAATTTCACCCTCTCCATGTTCGATGACGTACGATAATCTGATCATTTTGATTTTGAGGATGAACGACGACATCAAACCTTCACGAGCTGCAAGAACACACGATCGTATCAAGTTGTTTTCAAACCTTCATGAAATCGTCCCTGAAACATTCAAACTTCAGAAAGAGTAAAAGTTATTAATATTTAAAATGTATTTGATGAAAGTGCAGCTCGGTTTGTGTTTCCTCCAATAGACTCACAACGTTTTCTGGGCATAAAATTATTCCTATCGCTGTGCGGCCACAATTAATTAAGGTGGGTGAGCAACACTAACACACACACACACACACACACACACACACACACACACACACACACACACACACACAGCAATAAAGTCATTCACACAAGCAGATGAGGTGAGTGAGCAGACAGACAGATTCATCCATGCGTGTAACCACATGCACACACATACATTAACATTATAAATATGCATGAAAGTAGAACACACACACACACACACACACACAGACACACTAAATCTCACAGCTGCTCACACACACACACACAGCGAGCCGTCCCATGTCTTTGTGGAGAGATTTAATTAAAAGGTGTCGAGTTTAATGAGGCTGAACTCACTGCTATTGGTCAAGATACAAACCTACACACACACCAACGTGCACACACACACACACAGACACACACAAATAATTACAAATTCATACAATTTATACACAAGAATATATGATCGGCCAAATACATCAAAGGACAAACTTTACGATATTCTGCGTAAACACACATTGTCCTGACCTCAGTCACACACACACACACAGACACACACACACACACAACTCTCTCAAATCTGTTCCCCAATTGAGGACACACTTAACGACATAAACGTCCTGTCCTCTCTCACACACACCTCACATTTCCCTGTGACTAAAAGTGGACCCATTAGTGCCTACACACACACAGACATACACAAAACACACACACAGACACACACCTCATTGAGATGAGTCCCACGGTCAAAGTCAACGTCACAGGAAAATAAGTAAAGACTGTCGACGTCACAAGTGTCACACAAAACACAAATAGATTTGTGGCTGTTTTGAATCAACACACAATAAATTTAAATGTATATCCGACACAACTTTGCCCCCCCACACACCTTCTTCTTCCTGTTGTGTTAACACGGCAGCTTGTGTGCTTGTGTGCATCTGAAAACTTGTGTTTATCCTTGACAAGGGAACTGGTGACATCTCTAACCGCCGTGCTCAGAGTACACACCACACACACACAGACACACACACACACACACACACACACTCACACAGAGATCTCGACAGGAGCCGATATATAGACTGTTTCAATTAAAGCTGCTTAATGATCCACACCTCCCCTTTAACACCGGACTTCAATAAGACGACTCTGTAACACCACACATCGTTATACGACTAATTCTCCTAATGGGACCACTTACAGTGAGGGGGGGGTGGGGGGGGGTGCAGCAGGCTCACTCTCACTTTCAGACTGTCGAGTTTCCACACGAGGATGTTTCCATGTGGGGTTGGAGCTGCAGAGGATCAGGAAGGAGCTGCAGCCCGTCCAGACTGAAACACACAACCGCCAGGACCTTCAGATTAAAACACAAAACTGAACATGTGGTCTAAATGGCCAATCAGAGAGCTCAGAGTTCAGGTTCATTCAAGAATTCAGAAAGTGCTTCTACCTCCATCACTCACTCACGCATCATTTCACAAACTTTCCAGAGGTTCTTGCCCCCGGGAATCAAACCACCGGCGGAGTTTTTTGGACAAACACTGTATAATTCATGAAGCTGTGTTTTATCCAGCTGCATCATTCATGGCCTGTTAGCTAATAAGTGGGTGAACTCGTCTTTTAATGAAGAGCTCAGTCGGGCTCTGAACAGATGTTTGTTTTCATGCACATCTGGTCAACGGGTCTTCAGAGCTTAACTCCTTCAACCTCCTTCCAACTTGGGATTTGGTTTGGGGAAAAAAGAAACAAGCACAGTCCACTCGTGTCTGTCTACTCCATTGTGTGTTTGTGTGTTTGTTGTGACGCTGTGTGTGTCCTTCAACCGGGCCTCTGATGTTTGGTTTGTGACTGTAAAATGTTCCGATTGCTCTAAAGCAGCAGCTCCTCCTTTCAGCCTCCGTCTCAAACCTGTGTCAGGCTTTTATCTTTCAGGAGCTTCAGTGTTCTCTCTCTCTCCTCCACAGACTTTAGGCTTTTTAACTCTTTTAACTTTAACAATCACAAACAATCACCATACGTCTCTTTTAAAGAACAAATGACGCGTCTTGTGACATTTGCAGCGGGTCTGGTCAGATTTGGTTCATAAGAAAATATAAATGTTGACAAATAATGAGAAAAAAACCTTGATTCCTGCATCACAACATATTCTTACAACACAATTATCATGCTGCTAAAAGAGGGCGGAGTTTCCAATCAGGAGAAACTCCACTGCTTTGCCAACGCTCTTGTTTCTCTTGTAGAAACAATTATTGAATTTAATTTGGCCCTCACCGAACGGGAGTGGATTGCCAGTAAGTGTTGCCGCCGTCTGATACTTTAGATTAATGGCGTCCCGGCGTCCACTGGTCCCTTCTGTGGTTTCATCGGTTTCATCCTTCCGTCTGAATCAGGCTCCTGAACGATTTCCTCCATTTGGTAAAATGACAACCTTCAGCTCCCGGGGGCCATGTATCTGCAGGTAGGACCCCCGGGTTTCAAGAGTTCTCGCTGCGCTCAACATAATAAACGACATCAAAAAATAATAATCGCAAAGTGGTTTCGTTTTTCGTATTTTAGCTTCTCTGCTCTATTATTACTGAGCAGAAAATATGTATTTCATGTTTCATCCTCATAAAAGCTGCCTGAACAATAAACGCAATTGAATTCCTGCTTTGCCCAAGCACACAAATACACACACACACACCCGCTCACACAATTCCTTGTACCTGCACTCTGGCAAATACACACTCCAACACAAATCAGACAATACCACAGCACACAAAGAGTAAGTGAATAAGGGCTGGCGAGCGGAAAGCGATTACTCAGTGATTTTCTTTCCGTCTCCGCTCTTCATCTGGTTTTCTTTTCTGTTTTTTTCAGCGGCGCGGTGGAAAAGTGGCCGTCGCGGTGATATTGCTCCTCTTTGCTTAAACGGATATCAGAGAGGAATCAGATAAAAACACTATTTATTTCTCATCTCCGCCGCTCGGCTATTGGTTTCTACAGAGATATGCACAAACAAGCACACAAACAAACCGCAACACAAGGAGATCGGTACACAGAGCCACAAAAAGTGCATGCAGCTCCGGAAGTTAACACAAAGGTTCTGTGCGTGTGTGTGTGTGTGTGGGTGTGGGTGTAAAGCAACATGGTAAACATTGAAGACACAATGCATGAGACAATTAACTGCACTATGAAGCACTGAAGCCGAAGTTTATACACACAGACTCAATGTCGTGATTTATTCAGAATGGGAAACTGCTTTGAAAGCTTGAAATCTAATAATGAAAAAGCTTCTGCTTGAGTGAAACAAAGTTTTGAAGCCTTGCAAACATGATTTAGTATTTGAACTTTCCTGCGTTCCAATCTGCAGCTCTCTTGGGAAATATGTATTTGAAACGTTGAAACTTGAGAATATCTGAGATTTGGAGTTTCAGGTCAGAGACGTGCAACGTTAACTTAGTTTAAATCATACAAAACCTCTTTAATTAGATTTCAAGGCTCAAATCAATGGAAAGCTTTTTTATCCCGTGGATCAGACGTGTCATATCGAACATGATAAATCTGAGTTCACGTGTTCTCTGTGTGCAGGACACGACTCGACGCTTTCAAGTGTTTGCCTTGTGAAAGCTCTTTGGTCAAGCTCTGCTGGATCTGTGTGCTGACCAGTCTGACATGGCTGGAGAGGTCAATCCCTTTAGCCGTCGACTTAGTGACACACACAGACACACACTCAGACACACACTCCGCTCCTCACAGGGGTGTAGCACCTGAGCGACACCTTTCAAAACACAACTGATGTCGCCAAATCCACAAAACAAACATGGCCCCTAGAGAGAGGATTCAATTAAAACAATGAGACGGAGCATGAGCGAGCAGAAGGGATGTGATCCATGATGACCAGCCAGCGGTTGGGTTTGTGTTCTGACCCCGGGGACTCGGCCGGAGACGCCAATCCCTTTAGCAGCCGGCGGCTTAGTGTCCTCAGCAGCTCAGGGAGCGCTCACCCCCGATCACAGAGGACGCAGCGTGAGACGTCTCACCCTCGAGGGACGTCCACCAGGAAGCAGGTAGGTTGCAACACACATGCAGAGCTCATTCAACCCCCCCCCCCCCCCCCCCCCACACACACACACACACTTAGTATAACGACCCAGAGATGAGATTTCATGTTCAAGAGGTCAAAAAAACACGATTTGTGAGGTCACCGTGACCTTTGACCTTCCACATTGAATCAGTTGAACATGTGTGTATTTTTAAAAGATGGACGATAAATCTCCACTTCCTCCCGCTGCCCAGAAATAAAGCTGAAATATCTCGGGGACAAATAAACATCATCTTTCACACGAACACTGAGTGATAAAAAAAACACCTAAAATGACCGAAGCTATCTAAAAATGTATTTTAACTTTCACTTTGACCGTACAGCTCGGCCCATGTCCCATCCATTGATATGGAGGAGGTGGGTTTTGATCTATTCTGCAGCTTTCAGGAGAGTCCAACAATATTTAAATGCTCATACTGCCTCGTTGCTCTCTAGCATAAAGCCCCAAAGTCGTGTTTACCCTGAAGACGTCCTCAGCCTGGAGGGGGGTGGACGACACACACACAGTTTGCATGAGGATGAAAACTGTTAGAAAAACCTAAGTTCCATTAACCAGCTGAGAGCCAGTGAGTCCTGTGGGTGATGTACACACTGAGGGTTAATGGGGTTTCGGGTTCCCCTTGTCTCATTGGTCCATCCAATGCACGTATTCAATATCGCAGCCCCGGCTCTGAGAAATGGTTTTAATAAGTTTTTTTTCCTCAGCGAACACAGGGAAGGAAATGGAGAGCTTCCGTCGGAGAGGAGATAGTCATCGTGTGAAAGGGACTCACTCCTGTAAAGTGCTTTCAGGAGTGAGAGTACAGCTGCACAATGGAAGTCACTGCTGAGCCGTCAGACGTCTGGAAACTATTAAACTTAACTTCACTTCCTCAAGTCGACTATCGGCCTCTGCACATGTAAAACCTCAGATCAGCTCTGAAGGTGAAGCAGCGACTCGGATGAGGCTCCTGTTTAATGGTAGGAAGTTTCCGTGAGAGTTCAAAGTTCAAACCAACTGGAAACCATTAAAGAGGAGAAACACGTGGTTGGGAAGTGACTTTCAAACAGCTGCTGCCCCACACGCTCCTCCATTATGTCTATGCTGGCTCCGCCCCCATTTCCCTAATGGATATGTAGTTTAGAAACAACTTAATTGATTAATTGATGATTGAATAAAAACGTTCAAAACGAACAGATGATTTTTAAATCACAGTTTAACGTGTTTTAATCTATTTCACCACGCAGTCATCGCGTGTGAGATCCCGCCTCCTCCAGGAAGTGATTCTGTTCAGGTGAACTTCACGTTGACTGAGCAGCAGCGCCCCCTGCAGCCACACGTGGTGATTAAATCAGTTTGGCTCAGTGGTTTTCATATAGAGAAAAAACTTCTCACTGTGTTGAGTGAAGCTCTGACTTAGAATTCTTTATTGGAGATAAACTCTGTTTTGAACTGATCCACAGTTCAGCTTCACTCTTCAACTTGCGGGAGCTGATTCCATTTTGTAGAATTTGTTTGTTTTCCTATTCAATGTTCATGTAACTTTTAAGAAATCGTATTTGTCTAAAATGTGTTAAATGGACTAATGTATAATAAGTATTTTGTGTCTTCAGCTGCTCAAAACTTTTACTCGTCCACAATCCGCCGAACAAAAGACGTATGTGGACAATCATCAGAGCAGGAGAACTGAACCTTTGACTCTCGGCCCTGAAACGAGACATTTCACTTTAAGACGAGGTTCAGTTTGGGAATCGAACCCAGCGGGAGCAGCAGAATGAATTTAAAATGGCTGAACTTGTACCTGCTCGTCCCTCTGGCCATGAGGTGGCAAACAGTCACAGGTCACAGTTAATCCTTTCAGCCACAGTGAACACGTCCAGGTTCTTTCTCCTCGTCTCATTTTGAACGTGTTGCAGTTAAACAGCAGAAGCAGAAAATATCAAATCTCCTGGTTTAGTTTCAGATGAACTCATTATTGAATCATCGTTAAACAAGCAATCAAGAAAAAACAGAGGTAAAGACACAAGTCGGCAGTTTGATGTCATTATTGATGTGTTTTATTTGGGTAATTTCAAATTCAAGGTTCAAATAAAACTTTATTTATTATTTTTATTGCAGCCAAATGTGTAAAATCACAGTGAAAGATTAGAAGTCAATTTTAATCAAGTGTCTCAGTTCACACACATTTACAATATTTTTAAAAACATTGAGAAGAATTTAGGTGGAGATCTACTACAAGTGACAATTCAGGATTTATTTTATTCAATAATTGCAAGAAAGCACTTTTTAAAAACAATTTCCAGTAAATAAAAAGTTAATTTAATGTGAAAACCTTTAGAAGTCAGACGTGTATGAATGATATGTGACACCATCTTCTTACGTTTTCATGCACAAGATCTTGAAAACAAATGTGTTTTAATAATTAAAAAATATTTTATTATTCAGCTCCCGTTTATTTCTCATAAGTTTTACACGAGCCCTGCACTCGAGGAACTCTGACACTCTGACCACCGAGCCTCTCATATCCATGAACGTGTCATTAGAGCTTAATCCCTTTAGAGGAGAAATGAAGTCTCTTTGAAACGATAACGACCAATTTCATCCTCCAGCAAAGCATTTCAAATTTTATAATTTCAAATATCAGCTGCCTGATTTATTCTAGATGACTGGTGTCACCGTCTCCGGTTTGTTGGTCGTCCAGTTGAAGTGTGTCTCTTATCTTGTGAAAATAAAAAAAACTGAAATAGCAGGTAAACCACAGGTGTTACTCAGAATCAGCTTTTTTAGTTGGGGCGCAGTTCCCAAAGGTGAAGCCAAGTCATCAGGATCGCCCCCTGGTGGCTCGGCTGTCCTGTCTCTCAGGTGCAGCCCCTCCAGGCATGTTCAGAGCAGGTCTGAGAGCAGCTGATGTGTCTGAAGCACTTTGAGAGGTTGATACGACTCAAACTGGGATTTATAAATACAACTTTATCATTATCTGCTGTTATTTGATTAACGATCTCATTAACACTCAGTGACTTGGAGTTACAGGTCGGTCACCACTCAGGAGACATGGAAAAGGTTCACCGCTCCTCATGCACTTTTACTTCCTGTTTGTCGTGTCTCTACATCCTCTCATTATCTTTCTCATGTCTCCTTCAATCACTCTTCAGTCCTGATTCTTCACTTCTACATCCTCCGTCCTCCGTCCTCCACCGTTTGAATTCAAACTGGACCAGTGTAAACAAACCAGCTCAACCCAGCCACTCTATCTGTGCCCTGGTGAGGCTGGAGCAATGGCAGCCAGTCCATTAGGCGTGCCCGGTGCAGTCCACGGCGTGCCCCGGCGTGGCCACTCAATCCCGTTAGTGAGCGGTGACTTAGCGTCAGTGACAAGCTCTCACACAGAAGGATAATTAAAGCAGAACACTCACTGAGCTCCACTCACTCCTGTTTGCTCTGAATCCCATAAGAACTGATCCTGAACCAGTGGAAGAGAAACGTTAAGAACACACAGAACAACCAGGTCCTTGTGTTCATTTGGTCTTTACAACTTATTGTTCAGCACTTTGTCAGATAAGTGAAGTTTATTATTATTATTTTATTATCTAAGTATGGTATTATCAGTATATGTTATGTAATAGTATTATTAGTATATGTTATGGTTGTATACAATTTCAGTATAAGTTTTGTTATAGTATTAATAGTATATGTTATGTTATAGTACTATAAGTATATTTTAGGTAATAGTATTATTAGTATATGTTTTATTATAGTATTATTAGTATATGTTATGGTTGTATACTATTTTCACTATATGATTTGTTATAGTATTATTAGTATATGTTATGTTAGTATAGTTGTATTAGTATATGTTATAGTTGTATACTATTTTCACTATATGATTTGTCATAGTATTATTAATATATGTTATGTTAGTATAGTTGTATAAGTATATGTTATGGTTGTATACTATTATCACTATATGATATGCTATAGTATTATTAGTATATGTTATGTTAGTAGAGATGTATTAGTATATGTTATAGTTGTATACTATTATCACTATATGATTTGCTATAGTATTATTAGTATATGTTATGTTAGTAGAGATGTATTAGTATATGTTATAGTTGTATACTATTATCACTATATGATTTGCTATAGTATTATTAATATATGTTATGTTAGTAGAGATGTATTAGTATATGTTATAGTTGTATACTATTATCACTATATGATTTGCTATAGTATTATTAATATATGTTATGTTAGTATAGTTGTATTAGTATATGTTGTGGTTGTATACTATTATCACTATATGATTTGCTATAGTATTATTAGTATATGTTATGGTTGTATAGTATCCTGTCCTTAAATATGTTTAGATATTTTAAAAACATTCTATTAAAACTAAGGTCATAGTTCCTCATTTATGGTTTGTGTACTTTAAACTCCTGCATGTGTATTTGTAGGTATTGCTCCCATGAGATGTTTGACTATAATCTGCATAACGATGATATATTTAGAGATCACGTTGTCACACATTGAGCTTTGATGTGTTCAGATGTGTTGGAGTTAAACTCGTCTGTCCACTGTGTCATGAGTTTAATCTGAGGTTCCTCCTCTCACCTGAGGAGCAGCAGCTCCCAGGAGGCCACAGGCAACACACAGGCCAACCTCATACTGTAGCGCCACCAAGTGTCAGCAACGTGTAACAGTTTGTAATTTGAAATCTCAAGAGCCAAGCTGACATAAAAAAATCTCTCTAAAAATTAACTATTTCACCAATCCATGTACTCAAGACATTTTTGAGAGACAGTCGTTTGTGTTAACATCAATACTTTAATAATCAAAGTTCCACTCTGACATTTTATGTCTATATCTCCTCTCATGAAGGATGACTTTGGTTTTAACATTTCTATTCCTCCTCTTCTTCTTCTTCTTCTTCTTCTTCTTCTTCTCCTTCTGCAGAGTTCTGATGTTTTTCAGCTTCACATTTTAGAGTCATTGAGTAAAATGTTGTTAAATCAGGAAACAGGACTGATCAGATTTCCAACCAATCACTCAAGCGACAGCACTTATGAATAACAACAATTCATGCACAAGTTCTGCCTCAGGATGGACTGAAGCATCTGTACAGATATGATTCACCAGGACGAGTGTCTGTGGTGCTGTCAGTTGATTACATGTTTGGAGCTATCACAGATTACCCTGCACAGGCCCTCACGGTGTCAGTTAATCTCTTTACTGGCTCAAGATTTACTGTCACTGACCGACTGACGGTCTCACACCCGCTCGCCGACACTCGTCCCATCGAGCTCCGGCATCGAACCACGGTTCACCTGCAGCCGCTGGTGGATCCACAAATCCACACTAACGTCACGATTCGATATCTGTGGTTTTAAATATTACACAAAACTTGAATTTATCCGACTTTTGAATTAATATTTTATTGGATTTTCACGGCCACAAGTGACCTGAGGCAAAAAGTCAGAATATACAGAGGAGTTTAATACACAGACTCATTACAGATATAATAATAAAGTATTTCACACCCCGACAGTCACACAAAACAACACAAAATGTATTTTTATATTGTGTAGATTTACAATCACTACCCAAGTTTAATTTGTTAATTATGCTTTGGTTGGTGTCTGATTTATTGTGTGTGTGTGTGTGTGTGTGTGTGTGTGTGTGCGAGTGTGTGTTTCTTCTGCTTAAAAACAGATTGGGATCACAGTGAGGTTACCTGTTTAAATAACAAGTAGCTTGTTAATTGGACAGTTTTGTCATCCTGCCAGATAAAGGATTTGTTGGCTGGAGAAAAACAAGTCTAATTCCAGCGCCTCTAACTTTAGGAAGCTTAATGAAGCTGTCTGCAGTCTGAATGAATGAACGGCCGCTCGGCGGTTCGATACCTGAGGATGTGCCCGTGGAGCTCATCAATCCACCGTGACGTCTCCCATCGGGTTGTGAGATGTTGGTTTGAAGCCTCGAGTTTGAATTTGTTTTACCAGAAGTAACCATATTCACACGAGCAGGGGGGAGGAGCCTGACTGAGAGCTCCAGGCCACGCCCACCTACACCTGAGATCTGAAGCCATTACTGTCACGTTTTCCAAAAATCAAATTTGAACCGATATAAATCTTCAAACTGCTTCAGATGGTCTGATCATCAGTTAGATTGTGAAATGTCACAAAACGCCCACCTACACCTGCAGCCATTGGACGCTCCTAGCTGTCAATCACACGGCATCTACGCCCCAATTTAACCATAAATGAAAACTGAACATCAGGCTCATTGAAGAAGACTTGGAACTAGAGATTATGGACTTTTATAGGAACTGACTTTTTTCAAAACCAGTGGTGTCGCCCCCCGCTGGCCATTTGAGAGAATACGGGTTTCACATTGGTCGCTTTCCAGACTTTTCCAGAATCTACTTCCAATTGCATCCTGAGTCTGTGGGTCTGATACTTTCAGGTGTCGAGGGAAAAGTATCACATGACGGAGCTCTGAACCTTCTGGTGATGAACTTGCTGTGAGCCGGTCGCTCCGGCTGCAGGAGAGATTACACCGGTCAGCTCTCCGTGACGGAGCAGTGACCACTGGGCCGTTGTGTTTGTGTGTTTGTTCATTTCACTGCCACACTGCTGGCCCGTACCTCCTGCGAACCCACAATGAGCGAGCTGGCAGCGATGTGTGTGCGGCTCAGAGACTCATGAACACTCTGGCTGCTCCCGGGGATCGGACTTGTGACCTTTTGCCAGCACGAGACACTTTTTATCCACCGGATTAAGAAAATACAACCAGCTAAACGCCTTTCGCTTGGAAAACCCTGAAACCCACAGCTCTGGTTTCCAGTGGACGGCTCGGTGTGGTTTTAACGGAGGCTCCACTCGTTTGTGGACCATGGGCGGTGAATCCTTTTTAGTGCTCACGCAGAGAAGCGCAAGGAACTTTTATTATCCTCATCACTGGTTTAATAAACTGTAGATTTAGTAGTTTTAAAAGGTCGGATGAAGACGTATGAAAAAGAGATTTTATAAAACATTGATAAACAATCGTAGTGGATGTGTTGGACGATAAAAAGAAAACATGAAATACAAGAAAAGAGTAAAATAAAAAAAAAGAGAAATTGGAACCAAACGCAGGAAACTTAATTCTTCAGTAAAATTTCGGAGAGATGGAAAAAATTTCAAAAAGAAATTAATATAATGGAAATAAAAGAAACGATTTTAATACCACAATAAAAATGAAGGGAAAGAAACAAAAAGTGCAAAGAGAGACGTGATGAGGAAGGAAGAAGAGAAAGAACAACAAGAGGATGAAGGAAAAGGAAGTTGTGAAGGAAAAGGAAAATCAGACCAAATGAAAAGGTATGAGGAAGAACATAGTGAGGTGACAGGAAGAGGGAGGGAGGAAAGAAAGAAAGAAGAAGGGATGCCGCGGAGCGTGGAGGTTCAGGGAAAGAGGAGAGGAGTGTGGAGGTGGAACAGATGAGAGGAGGAGGATGTTCAAAGAGTCGGAGTGAGCCGCCCATGCTTCGTTCTCTTTATCGCCCGACTCTCTGGTAACTCTTCACTGCTGGATGAGCGAGAGAGGGAGGGAGAGAGAGGGGAGAGAGAGAGAGAGACAGAGAGAGAGACAGAGAGAGAGAGCGAGAGAGAGAGCGAGAGAGAGGCACTTACCCAGGCAGTCCTTCGTCTGGATAATCCTCTGCACTAATACTAATCCCTGCTGTCTCACACACACACACACACACACACACACACACACACTCACTGACACACACACACTCACTGACACACACACACACACACACACACACACACACACACACACACACTCACACACACACACACTCACTGACACACACTGACACACTCACTCACTTACACACACTGACACACTCATACACTTCCGTTTATCCCACCTTACAAGTCATTTTTTGTGTGCAGATGTGTGTGTGTGTGTGTGTGTGTGTGTGTGTGTGTGTGTGTGTGTGTGTGTGTGTGTGTGTGTCTGTGGTTTTAACACTATACACCTAGACACACAAACATGACACAAAGCGAGCAGGAGCAGCTTCAGCAGTAATTTGGCCGGTGTTCTGGAGCCTCGTGGTGGCGAAGGAGCTCAGCTCACTTTATTAGGAACACCTGTCCATCACACAGCGTAAGACTTTAAATCGTGTGACTGTTTTATTTCTGTACCACGGTCGTCACTTCATCATCTTCATCCTCTTCATCATCTTCATCATCATGTGGATCCAGGGCGTTTGAGATGTGATTAAATGAAAGACGGTTTCAGATGTTAGCCTCCGGGCCACTTTCCCTTTAGAGCCGGATGGGACTGTTCTCTTTACCGTATTATTTATAGAGACCCGATGTTCCCACGGGAGGCGGAGCTTAGCGAGAACATCGTCCCTTTTAACAGGTGGAGAACTTTGAACATAAATAGTTTTGGCTGAAAACGTTTTTTTTGGGGGGTTGAAAACAGGGCGAGGAGGGTTTTCATGTTTTAGAAGGTCAATAGAGCATCTCTCTCTCTCTCTCTCTCTCTCTCTCTCTCTCTCAGCTCCTTAGAGACATTAATTATGATAAACACACACACACACACTCACACACTCTCACACACTCTCACACCCTGCCACCTCCATGGCTAAGCAGATAAAGGATTAGCGGTTGATCCTGTTTGAGCCAGGCTGTTTGGCTGAGCTGACTTTCACACTACCACTCTCACACACACACAAACACACACACACACAAACACACAACCACACACACACACACTCTCAAACACACACACACACACACACACACACAAGTAAACCTGCGGCACATGCAGACAATGTCTTAGCTCTGGCATATTTCAGGAAAGACACAAATTTGAATCGTTTCACACACTCACACACACACACATACACACACACACACACACACACCTGTGCAGACAAACTGATAGAGTGAAAAATACATGAATGATTTCAGGAACGCAAACATCTGTGAAAGGAGGAAGTGATGATATGTGAAGAAAGAAAATAGTCAACACCTCCAAGAATTAGAGCATCAAATTGAACTGGCACAGATTGGAGGAGACACACAACCCTCTTCCTCCTCCTCCTCCTCTTCCTCCTCCTCCTCTTACTCCTCCTCTTCTTCCTCCATCTCTTTCTGCTTGTTCAGATTAAAACCTGCCCCCCCTTCTAATTCAATTAATCTTTCCCCATTATCACGTTTCTACATTTCTACAGATCTTTGCTAACGGAGGCGGGTCGGGAAGCCCAGTTTTTTAATTTCCTCATTTAGATTTAACTTTTAAAACGCTTTACTTTGTATTGGTTCTCAATTAATTTCAATTTCAAATTTCAAAGAATTAATCAAGAGGAATTCTTCTGTGACTTTTTTCTTTTAGCGGCACAAAGAAATCCAAGCGACAAAGAGAAGAAGACAGGAGGAGACGCACAGAGCAGAGTTATTTGTGTCTTTTAACACACAAATGTAAACGCAACATGTTGTAACCTCAACACAGTTCTAACTGCAGGCACACAGAAGACTCACGCAGAGATGAATGGAGAAGAGAACCATGTGTCGTCTTTGAAAATGGCTCTGACTGTCACCAGTGCCGAGCTCCAGCCGTGATGAACACTGGACTCATTTGAATTGACCTCAGGACAGGACACGTCCACCGGGGACACAGTGCAGCAGCAGAGACGATTCATAAAACACACAAGTATACACATTTACATGAAGGGAACTAAACTGAAACGTTCCTTGGTTGATTATGAATCGATTGACTCTGTGTGCACAGACATAACAACTCATCGCCCCCTTGTGGCTGGCTGCAGTATAGGTCATAAACCCCACCTCGTCCATGTTAACAGACGGGACATGGACCAAACTAACACAATTAAGACATGTTTCTAAGATGGAGTCATTTTAGGTTGAAATAGTAAAAAGTCTAATTAGAGATAAGAATCTTTAGTTGTTCTACAGAGATTGTTTACATAGAAGTAATTTAACATTATTATGGCGTCTAATAAGAACCATCAACAGTGAATAGATGTATTTCTTTTGTGTTAATTCAGTGAAGAGCTCCACTTGTATTAAACAGCAGATAACAAACCGTGAGCCTGTGAACTCTGGCAGGAGACGTGTCTTCGTCTTCACGAGACCACGGATCTATTTTTAACAACTCGATAGCTTCAAATTTCATGCCTGCATTAAAAAGCAGCTGTTACAGGTGCCGCTGAAATAAGATTCTCATCGAGCATAATTCCTTTTGTCCTTAAGTCCTCTCGGTAATTTCATGGCTCCTTATGAATTCACTGGAAGGAGCGTTTGTGCTGCGGTGACGCTCTTTCCATTTATTCTCATTAGAAAAGTTTACACACTCGGCGGAGGTGAAGAGAAAGACTCGAGGAGGCTGATGGAAATAAACCTCGCTGCTTGTTCGACTGTGGAAACAACTTTCATTTCATGCCCCCACTCACTGTTAAAGACCTTGACGGTGGGAAAAGCCTTAAAAAATAAAGAAGATAAGAATAAGAAGAACATCTGAGGTGGGAAGCTGCGGAGAGCTGCCGTGAGATATCAGAGTTATTATTATTTTTATCTTGTCGTGTCCTTTTTGAAATATGTTCACGTTGTACTCGACTGAAATGTGCTTTTATCTGTGTGATATAAACACAACAGCAGATTTATACGACCCGGCCGGGCTGAGTGTGCACCGGGTTGAATCGATAGCGTCATTACAGCTGCTTCTTCTCACTCGCTCGGATGAATAAATGGAAACATTCGTCATAAAGCCGCAGAAATCACACGTCCACTCAATCTTCAGTCTGCGCTGGAGTTAACGAGTGAAATCCTCTGACGCAGCATCGAGATCCAACCAGGTGGAGGGAAGGGTTTTAATCTATTCTACAGGGAAACAGCATCTGAGGTAAATCAGCCACATCCTGTGAAAGGGAGGGGGGGGGGGGGGCCGGGAGAGAGAGAGAGAGAGAGAGAGAGAGAGAGAGAGAGAGAGAGAGAGAGACCATGTGTGTAAATATTAAGACGTAATGCAGGAGGAAACGTGAAGCCACCCTGAAAACATGACAGCTTGCAAAGGCAAACCCAAATCATCTTGATCGCCCCCTGGTGGTTGGCTGCAGTACATGTTATAAACCACGCCTCCTCTATATTAATGGGTGGGATCATAATAAGCAGTTGTTTCTCAAAGATGGTTTCTGTGATTCTAGATTGTTCACATCACACTGACTTTAATCGTGTTCCTTTAATTATTAATTTAATGATATAAAACAGAATTCCATTTCATGATTGACAGATGAGACTGACTCGTGATTGGTCGAGCCCACGTTCCTCGATACTTCGTAACCTGTGGATGCAAATGACCAGAGAAAATGCAAGATGGCGGCCTCCTCGTCTCCGGGATACTTTGGCTTCATTCGGCACACCGCCCGAGACTTCTTCATTTAAACATCCATGTTGTGTTGTTTTCATTACACAACTTCCCCATCATACAAACAAGCCTCAGAATTCATAGATCCACAGTTACACACAGTAAGTGACACTTGTGTTTCAACATCAACACAAGTGTGAATTGCGTCAACACAAGGTTACGGGTTAAATCTAAAGAATTATTGGATTTTTTTTGGGTGAAACACAGAAAATATCTTCTCTCTGTGTTGGTTTTGCAAAATAGACCAGAACTCCTTGTTGGCATCAAACGCACGTCGGCTGCCTGTGTGATATTACACACTTAAAAATAAGCTGCTTTTATGTACAGTGAGTCATGTACATCACGGCGGCTGCATCGCACCACGCAAAGGCAAAGTCATTCAACCGACTCCGGCCCGGGGTCGGTGCTCCACACACTGTGACACAGTTTCTACAGATACAAGCTCTAGGTTGTGTAGTTCGTTCAATTCACAAAAATCTGGATTAAAACAACAATGTTTGAATTAGGCTGCAGGTCGGTCATCACTGGTTTCCACTCCAGTATCAGGTGTGAAAGGTTCCTCAGCCCAACAGACCCAGAGAGAGTCCCATCAGAAGAGAGGGTCTGGTTCAAACTAAACCAGGAGCCCCCGAGATGCTGGGGCCACACCCCCTGTTGTGGGCGTGGCTTAGGATACAGTGTCTAGTGGTCAAAAGGCCAAACACTCGATGACACCGAGGTTCACGACTCTTAATACGTCCTGAACCTCTGCTGGTGGGTGACAACTTATGATCCAACTAGTTCCAAAGACCATTCAGCGTAAAAGGGATGTACACTAGTACTGTAGTAGTGAAGTACTCTAGTACTGTTGAGTACTGCAACAAATGGTGATGTTATTTGTTTTCCCAGGATATTTCTCTGCGTCTCCTTTTCCTGTCGCAGCTTCTGTCTCCTCCTCTTTGCCAAATCCAACCTTCTGCAAAACGACACCAAAGCTTCTCTTCAACCGGCAGAAGTAAATTAATCTTCCTACTTATTCGAGTGTGTACGTGTGAGAAATGTGTGTCGATCTTAAAGGTGGTGTTTGTGTATTTGCAGGTGTGTTGTCCTGATTGTGTGTGTGAGGCCACGTTCTGTGAGGTGTGTGTGTTTTGGCCAGTGTTGGGTGGAGACCCCCCCCCCCCCCCAGCTTCATCTCTCCTGCCAGTAGCTAATTGATTTGGCTCCATCCCGCCTGCTCTACTTACTCAAGTAGTTAATTAACTTAACTTTTAATTCGTTTGCACACACTGGGTGAAACACAAAGCCGACCACTCGCCCTGTTGTTGTGCGACGGAGCGCGAACACACAAAGTCCCACACTGTGTGAAACCGGCCTGGAGCGTCCGGGAGGCGTCAGCGAGCAGCCAACTGAGCCCACTTCTCCATTTTGGCCTTTTTGAGTTACTACTCATTTATTTTTCTCTTCTAAAAACACATTAAATACAATTTTTATTGGCAAATCACACAATCCCACCACTCCACATCTGCATGGGGTTGATTGATTGATTGATTGATTAATGGCAGTCACTTCAGCAGGTGCTTGGATTTATGGCTTTTTAAAAGTCACTTCTACTGCGTCTGAGACAAAAGCTTCTCTCACACCCACTCACACCTTCAGCAGCGGAATAAAGAAACAGCACAAAACACACAAGGCCCTGGAAAAACAGCTCGTCACACATGAAGGATAAAAAGCCTCGTTTCAGGTCAAACCAAAAGAAAGTGACAAAACATCAGGATTTCTCCGTTTGTAACTCGGATATATTTCCTGTTTCTTTTGAAATGAGAACTACTTTCCTACCTCCCAGGTGAAAGAGCAGAGGAGACGTGTGTCACTGGATAATTGTGTAGTTTGTTCGTCTCAGGGAGAAATGTCAGAGTAAATGTTCCACACTGAAAGAAGAAGCCTCGAACTTCACTTGAGTCTCGGTCACTTTGCTTCACTGGCGTCTTAAAATTTTGTTTTTTTAACTTCAGGAATTGGAAATGATTCACAGAAGTAATTTTTATATTCTGACTGTTCTCTCTATTTTTATTGTTTTGACTTTTCCCTGCTCTTTTGTCTTGTTCTCAGTTTTTCTGCCTCGTGTGGTTTCATTTCGTTTTTTGTAAAAACATAGATGATACAAGTTAATGATTATTATCTATTTAGAATATCTTTATTATTTCTCTTGTGGGAACATGTTCCTCAATATCAAACAGGTCTGATAATATGGAAATATGATCTGAATAAATCATACTACAGGAGGTTCTCATGTGAACAGACTGGACAGAGTATCAGATAATGAGGCTTCCTGTTGCAGAGGAAATCAAACCTGCAGCAAACAGCACCACCTGCTGGACACTGCACGACTCGCTGCAACCAGCCGTTTGAAGTCACTTCTTCTTTTTCTGGTGAATCAAAACCAGATTTTTACTATGAAAGGATTAAACACACAGATCTTTGAACTATTGAATGAAAGCCTAATGAATTTATATCTTTTATAGCAGCTGATTTGTGTGAAGACTGTTTTAAAGTTGGATAAAGATAAAAAACGAATACTTTATTGGTTTATTCAGAATAGTCACTTGAACATGTGGAGTCCTTAAAAAGACTCACACTAAATCCTTTGGTTTGATTCAGTGTCACTAAATTAACTTATGAAGAAATCAAATACAGAACTGAAACTAAAAGCTCCACAATGCTTCAGACTGAGCTAACAACAATAACAACAATAACAATAATAATAAAAATTATAATAATTGTAATAATACAAAATAATAATAACAATGAAATGTATAAAAATAATGTTAAAAACTATCCAAACCTCAATGTTTAAGAAAGATATTAAAAACTTTGTGGATCTTCTTGAAGAACAGCAATTAAAACAAGATAAAAAAAGAGAGATGATGAAACAAGAGAATAAAGCAGAAATCCACACGTTTAAAGTTTAATTTCAGAGGAGAGTTTAAACCTGTAGTTACATTAGTGACATTAATAACTGTTGATGTGTCAGGAGCCACGTGTGGTAGCTGAGCAGCAGAGGGCAGCAGAGAGCAGCGTCCTCCAGCTCAGCTCTCAGTGGGCCTCCTGCTGTGAGGAGTTCATCCACATGCACCTGCTTCAGGAGAAGATTCATATCCCTGCTGTCGACATCACTTAGGTATAAAAGCAAATCCTCTGTTTTAAACGGGCCTAAGATGATTCGCCAGCTGGATCCGAGACGCCGCTGAATGTCGGACGCCAGAACTTGAGTTTGGTATTTTGTTGTGAAACCGTTTGGACGCCGCTGCTCGATCAGAGAAGAGGCAGCTTCCTGTTCCAGGACATCAGCGTCTCTGTGTTCTCAGACAGATTCAAAGTGATATAACGTGTCCAAAGTATTGTTCTGTCTATCGTCTGTTGTGTCTCATCTGCTGCTTCACACTGGTTCCATCTTCTAACGTGTCACCAGTTTACTGATTCGACTGGAAACTCCCACTTCAGGTGATTCTCTTGTAAACTTCTGTCTTTGGAGCTTTTACCTAAAAACATCAAACCAACACAGAGACACGTAATAAACAACCAGAACCAGTGTGAGTCTGAGTGGGACGTCCCCCAGAGACTCCCCTCACCTCCCAGCCTGCACCACACACACACACACACACACACACACACACACACACACACACACACACTCACACACAAACACACACAGGTCTCCATGAGGCCTCTTTGACCTGCCCTAACATCTGGATCCTCTTTGTACACACACTCACACAAATATCTGCAAAGCGTGTGTTGGTTTAAATGCATGCCTATGGGTGTAATCACAGATATGATGTAAAAGCGTGTGTGTGTGTGTGTGTGTGTGTGTGTGTGTGTGTGTGTGTGTGTGTGTGATACCACCACTTTGTGCCCAGTAGTTAGTTTTCCATCTGTCTCTCTTCATCTCTGTTGATTCTGGTTTTAATCTGCTGTTTTTATAGAAGCTCTTTAAACCTGCGCCATTCTATCTCTGTGTGTGTCTGTGTGTGAGTGTGTGTGTGTGTGTGTGTGTATGTCTGTGTGTGTGTGAGCGTGTGTGTGTGTGCACTCACTTTACTATTATTTGAATAAAGGATTTTATATCAAAGTCAAATCTCGAACATGTGGATTTTGAGTTGCTTCTGTCTCTGATTGTTGTTCTCCGTTCTTGAGGTTGTAAACACACAGTTTAACACACACAGTGACTCACAATAACACAAACTGTTGTAAACACTTCTCAAACATCAACTGTGCAACAAAAGCTTTGTCTCAAAATAATTTGCTTTAGATAATTTGATAAAAAAAACTGAAGATTTAAAATGATATTCTGGTTTAAGCTGATGTTCTACACGTGTGGAAGGAGGAGGAGGAGCAGGAGGAGGAGGAGAAGCAGGAGGAGCAGGAGGAGGAGGAGCAGGAGGAGGAGGAGCAGAAGCAGAAGGAGCAGCAGGAGGAGCAGGAGGAGCAGCAGGAGGAGGAGGAGCCATCAGGGATGAAGAAACTCACTCACGACCACGAATACGCAAAACACTCACAAACAAACACATGCAACACAACAGTCGTAAAAAACGGACAAATTGAGGAAGTGTCTTCACTGGATCTCCTCTGAGGTCGCTGACATCACTGCTGAAGCCAGAACCACAACAGATCTTTCTCTTCAGCCTGAATAACTTGTAAAACTAATCACTTCTCTTGAAAATAGCATACATTTTGCCGATGACATTTCTCTCGTGCGTCATCAGGACGGAGTCAGAACCTCTCGTGGAGCTTCGTGCCGGCTGCTCGTTGCTCTCCGGCTCTTCTCATGAAACCTTCGTGGACAACATTGCGTGATGCAACTTCATTTCCCAGCGAGATGATTGAGTCAGGCTTGTGTTGTGGACGCAGGAGGAATCTGGGCAGGGAGCAGTGAGTCACCGGTCCAGCAGCTCATTCCTTCCATACATGACCTTTACTGGTTCCTGTGGAGAACGAGAGGACGACTGGCAGATTGATCCGATCTCCAGGAACTGAAGTGGAAGCTGTTAGTGACACGACAGCGAGACTGATATTTAGAAAAGTCCCTGTCTTCATGATGTCACTGAGCTTTTACTGCTCTGCCGAGTTTCTTGCTGAGATCTCGTGAGGTGGCTCCAGCTGAGCAGGTGGGAAACGACCTCTGACCCCTTGTGAGGCCTTCACCTGTGTTAGGATCAGTTGTGTTTCCTCACGAAAGAGTCAAACAGACCTTAAAGCACCACGTGCATTGGGGGTGTGGCTACCACAATATGATTGACAGCTAGTATCCTCCGAGGCTCAGTCCGGCTCCACCTTCTCACAGGGAAGCAAAACTGTGTCTGTATAATCTTCTGTTTTTTTTACGTAAAGTTGTTAATCAGACATTTACTAGAGATCGGAATGAGGTTATTAATATTTATGTCAGATAATCACCAGTTTACGTCTTGTTAACTCTGATCAGGTCAAAACTCCACATGTTCTGGTTTTTGCAATATTAAAAACGTAACTTGTGACAATTCTTCATTGAAATGTCTAAATGTCTTGTTCTCTCGTGTATGTTCGTGAGGAAATCCTCAGTTTTATCAGAGGAAACAAGACGTTTCATTGTTGTCGCCTATTGATCTCGTAATATTCACTTTGTGTGTCGGTTTGTCCGTCTCTACTTTAACTTCACATGGCGTAAATACACACAGTTAGCCTGTTAGCCTATTAGCCTGTTAGCCTGTTAGCCTGTTAGCTGCGTTTCCCTTCCACTCTTTGCTGTGTGCTGCGTAACGTGAATATAACTTTAAATGTATTTTACCTTTCAGCAGTAAAGTAGAAGTGGGTTTGAATCCTAAAGGAAGGTGTTGACTTGTTGGACCGTTCTACCACCGGAGCCGTTGACCTGAGTTCACCTCTGCAGGCCGACAGGTAGGAGCAGCATCTGTCCTGCAGGTGGAGGCTTCATCTGTCCTGCAGGTGGAGGCTTCATCTGTCCTGCAGGTGGAGGCTTCATCTGTCCTGCAGGTGGAGGCTTCATCTGTCCTGCAGGTGGAGGCTTCATCTGTCCTGCAGGTGGAGGCTTCATCTGTCCTGCAGGTGGAGGCTTCATCTCCGCTGCATGCTTCTTGGTCTCCTGATGGAAACTGACCTACGTGTTCCAGCTCTCCTTGAAGCTCCTGAGAGGGCGAGCTGGCAGTGACCAGGAGCAGACATCACAAACAGCCGGGCGACAAATCACAGGAAGGACCGACTTTAAGTGTCCTGGTTCGATGCCGGGGCCACCGCCCGCCGCTGCATCAGGACGTGGCCACGGCACAACCTCTAATCCCGTAACAGGGTCCAGTTGTTACACGGTCTGTGTTGAATTTTGTACAGATGTGTGTGTCTGTGTGTGTCTGTGTGTGTCTGTAAGGGTTCTGTACGCAGTCGGGAGTCCAGGTGTTGGAGATACGATGTGCAGATAAAGTTGTGTTGCCGTTGCGTGACACTGAACAGCCCCTAACTCACACATGCTCCCACACCCGAGCATCTGCTGCACGTTGGACCCCCCCCACCCCCACCCCCCCGACATGTGCTTCTCCTGTCTCTCTTACTCTGGGACCGGCTTTTCCCAATCACCACTCGCCCCCCCCTCCTCCGCTCTCTCCCCTCGTCTCTTCATCAGCTGTCCTTCGTTTCCTCCCCTGCTTCCTCTTCTTCAGACCTCAGACCAGCGGCCGGGGGGGAAGCAGATCACAGAGGCCTCTCCGTTGTGCCGGTGTCACCAGGGCGTCTTCCCTCAGACTGCAGCACCGCAGAGACAAGCAGCGGATGTGAGGGAGGAGGAATTCATCTGCAGTTTGTCATCGCTAAGTGTTGCCTTGTGCCGAGTGGCGGGAGTTCTCCAGAAGATGAGTTCCCGGTTGTCAACATTCGTGTAAACGCAAACACAACTCACAAGTCACAAGTCACAACTCACAACTCACAACTCACAACTCACAACTCTGGAAGTCTGCAAAATATTGAGTTGCATTTGTTGTTGTTTCTTTCATCCTTCTGTTTGCCCTGAGATTTAAATGATGTTGAGTTAGCTAATTTGATTTTAGATTAAGCATTTTGTTGTTTGCCGTCTTCGTTTGTAAATTATTTCAGAATCAGAATTAAAATCAGAAAGTATTTATTGCCAAGTAGGTTTACACATACCAGGAATTTGCTCTGGTTATTGGTGCATACAATGAACATAGAAACATAAAAACACAATAAATACAACACACAAAGCAATAAAAAGAAACAATATATATTTACTCACTATTTACTTCTTATTTACTCACTTTGTCTAATATTTATACAAAGTAACATTTATTTAGACATAAACATATCTAAATAAAATATATAAAAGAAAAAAGATATAAAAAGTGAAGTAAAAAGTGAAATGCAAAATGTAAATCCTTATTTGTGCTTTCTGTAAAGTTAAACAAGATAAAAGTATTTATCTTGAGTGTTTAGATAAAAGTATTTATCTAAACACTCAAACAGCTAAAATCCTTTTAACACAAAACCAACAAACTCGTATATAAGCTACACAACCCGGAACAACCCAGACCCAGGATCTCTACAAATACAAGAGCAAAGTATTCGAATTATTGATTTTCAGTGTGACGTACACGGAGGTTTCCCCTAAATGAGATGATGGAGAGACCACAGGCCTCCGCCCTCCGACCCCCCCGCGACCACAGCCACCTCAGACTGGTTTAACTGGAGTTGTGTGTGTGTTAACAACGTGTTCAGAGTTCGTCTGTCAGCCGCTGCTCACGTCAGAGGGCTAAACACAAAGTCTTTCTAAGAACCTGCTGCAGCCAGTTCTCCTGACCCGAGTCGGAGCTGTTGACGTGGATTATTAAAAATCATATCAGGCATTTGTGATTCTGAGCTTCTTCTGCTGATTATTGATCAAAACAGTTTCCACTCTGTTATTTCCTCGTCCCCTGAACCTGGAGACAAACTTCTCTTGAACCACTTGTGTCTCATTCGATGAACACGCAGACCTTTGACTGATTGTCTTTTGGACACTGACTCCCTGAGCTCTGCCTGCTTCCCTCGCTTGTTTATGTTTTCTGATTTCTCTCCTTTATTAAACTTTTTTTTTTCCATTATCGAATGACATTCCTGTTTCATTCCTAGAAAAGTCCTGTGGCAGTGACGCAACTCTTATTTCTTATTAATGAAATGTTCTGCGATGATATAGAGTCTTCTACTGTGGAGCTTCCAGGAAATATGAAGATCTGCAGTCCCCACACCGAGGAGCCGACCCTGGGTTCACGTTCCAGAGTCAGACAGAAGACTTGTCATCTTCTTATCAGGTGTTTGTGCACGAGACCCTTCGCTCCATCCTCCTCCTCTTCTTCACTGCTCCGGGCAGCCACCGGGTCGAGGCCCCGGCGGAGGCAGCGGCTCCAAACCCACCTCACCTCTCTCTGGTTCTAATCCCCCCACAGTTTACTCTGCTCAACCCCATAAAAAGACTGTGGCAGCAAAAACATGCACATTAAAATTACAACCAGGCTTAACGGGGAGGCCCCGACATCACCAGGGGGATTCCATTCCTGCTCTATGGAGGGGGGGGGGGGGGGGGGGACCTCTGTGCTTCACTCAAAATCCAAATTAACAGGAGTGGAGGATGAAGGTATGAAACTGGAGGATTCACGTTACAATGAGGCTTTTTAAAACCAGTTCTATTTGTTTCGTGGATGTTTTAATGAGACGGGTGAGGCCGGGAGGAAATGGCCGAGCGGAGGTTCACCGGACACGTCGGCCTGAGTTCCGCTGTGTGGTGGAACAAACCAGTTCTCACCTGCTGGTCGAGACCTGAAGCCCAACGCCCAGTTACCGGTGAGTAGGGTCAGTTTGTAGTGAAGCTGAAGACGATTATCACCCGTCCACTGTTTAATGGAGAATAAAGAGTGAAATGAGATGTTTGACTAAGAGTCATCGGCATAACACGGTCTTGCTCAAAGGCAAGAGGCAGAGACGGAATCCATGGCTTGGATCTGTGACCTCCATGGGGCCACCCTGACAGCTGGGGAAACCCTAAAGGTTGTGATTGGTCATGGGATAAGTTCTTTAAGGCTTCTGACTTGTGTAAATATCATCAAACGATTTCAGAGGAAAGTATTTCTGGAGAAGTATCTCAGGCTTTAGGAAACGTCCTCGGACTCAAAAGCATCGTGAGGAGATTTGGTTTTAAAACCAGTTCTGGAAGTCGAGACCTTGAAAGGATCAGAAAGTCTATGAACTTTAGTAAAAACCATGAAAGAGACGTCGAACATTTGATCTGCTAATGGAGGATACGTGGAAATGAGTCAGAATAGAGACACTGAACATTAAAATACATATCATAATTCTCAATAAAGAATCTGGACAAACAAGAGGAAAAATATCTTTCAACAAAGTGAATACCAGGCTGTGGACTTTCACTTGTGTTCTAATACATACAGGTTTGAAAGGAAACAGCATTTCTATGTTTCATGTAACATTTTGTTTATAAACATAAAAAGGAATTATTGTAAATTAATGTTTGGGACTTATATAGTTAGTTTTCTTACAATAAAATACACTTGGAATAAACAACCTAGTGTAACAGCACTGACAGATGTTACATGCTCTTCATCATAACTGTATGAATCACAAGCTTCTCGTGCACCAAACACACAACAAGCTGCTGAATCCACTGCGAGGACACGGCAGGCAGCGGAGTGTGAGTCATGCTGTTCTCCAGCTGCTCCTCGGCCTCTCAGGGTGGTCACACTCAATTCACCCACTGCCCATATTTAATAGGATTTCCAGAGAAAACAAAGCCACCCTGTTCAGGAGAAGAAGTAAACACGAGCGATGAAAAAGGAAGAGATGGAACAACAATAGATAGAGAGCGGGGAGGAGGAGGAGGAGGAGGAGGAGGAGGAGGAGGAGGAGGAGGAGGAGGAGGAGGAGGATCAGGATGGAAATGTGGAATCACTTAGGCCCCGCTCGGCCCGTAAAGGGTTAAAGATGGCTGCGGGATAAGTGGAGCTCGTTTATCGCAAATTTGACAGAGGCAGTTAAATGGAGAGTTTTCACTCCGGGCCGTCAGTCTGGGGAAGCAGACAAGGCTCTCCACACCTCCAGCGCTCCTCTCTCTCTCCTCCTCTCTCTCCCCCTCTTCTCCTGGTTCATGGTCCTGCCTCCTCATCTCAGCCCTGAACCTCCTGCGTGAATCTCCTCATAAGGAGAAGAGGATCTCCTCTCCTGGCGTCCCTCACCTCGGCACTCGTCTTCTTCACCGCTGCTCTGGGCCTGTGAGATTATCTCCTCCACTCCATCCATCCATCCATCCCCCCCCACACCCTTGTCCCCCTGCGTCCCTGCGTCCCTCGCTGTGGAACTAAGTCCCCCCCCCGACGCCCCTGGAGTCCCTCAGATGTCCCGGGCCTGGCGCTGAGGCGGGCGCTCGCCAGCAGCTCAGATGCATTTGCGACTCGTTGTCACTGTGATGTCGTTGCTGTGTGAGCTGATCAGGACGGGGTCGGGGGTCGTGCAGAGGCAGAGTGGTGAGTGTGCGACCGGGGGGGGGGGGGGGGGGGGGGTGTAGATTTAAAAACTTTGGACAAGTGGATGAACTCTGTACATTATACACGACGGAAACAAGCAGAAATTGTTAATTGGAATAAAATTTAAATTCTGATAAATCAACTTTGTACGTTTGCTACGAGAAAAGTTGAATTGATAAATAATAAATAACAGTAATTAATGTATTTTTCACTTTAAAACATTTAGATAAATAGTAAAAAGTCTTTTACCATCATTCATCATTAGACACTTGTTGTTTTTAATAGGAGAAGAGGTTTGTTCTCTTTATTAAACTTTTCTTTTTATTCTACATTTTTGATAATAAAAGTGTAAAAAACAGGTTTCAATGATTTTGAACAAAATGTTAAAGAAAATAACAATATCAATATTTCTGTATTTGATCGAACGCAGAATAATGAACAATTAATCTAGAGGAACAGTTTCAGCGTCCAAATAAATAATATTAAAGAATCCTTTACGATGTTCGTTAGACCACTTATTTATATTTCATATTTTACAACACATTCTCCTACAACACACTGAGTCGTCGTCGTCCCCCCCCCCCCCCCCCCCCCCCGACATGTGCTTGTGTGCGTCCCAGTTATCTGAGTTGTTGTGTCGCTGCTCATTCGGCTCTGAACCAACTGACGCTCAACAGTGGTTTGAAATTCTCCTCAGATCCAGATTTGTGGTAAACGAAACCTTAATATATTATAAAGTATTTCACAAAGTCAGTAATTGAAAAAAGAAATATCAGAAAATAATATGCAGGTGTTGCATTTAATAAAGATAAACGATAAATTGGAATTAGAATTAAATCATAAAATAGAAAATAATTAAAAGTAGAAATTCACCACTTTATACATTGTATTTGTAATTTAAAATTCTAAGTTAAAAGCTGTATTAAAATGAATGTTGATAATCAGACATTTGATGTGAGTGGTTCAGCAGCTTTGAGCTCGACAGCATTTTGGGTCTGAAAGGTCAAACGCTTGTTGTGGCTCCTTCATTCATGTTGCTTTATTCGCCCCCCCCCCCCCCCTGCAGCAGCATCTGGACTTGGTTAATGTAGCTGTGATATAAACACACGCAGCTGAAAAGGTTCAGAGCGGGAAAGCTGCACTGTAGAAGTCACGGGGCCATTATCACGTCCATTAGTGCGAGTTGTGTTTTTATAAGATTGGAGATAATGTTCAGCACCTGCGACTGGTTAACTGGAGAATTCAGAGGGAGGGAGGAGGAAGAGCTGGGGTCGGATGTTTGGCTTCTCTTCCTCGACTGCAGGAGCTCAACACCTGCAACTCCTCAGATTCTCTAAAAGCTTCTTTGAGCCAATTAATCATCAACCGTCAGTGGAGAGTCGAGGCAGCGAGTCCACCTCGTGAGCAAACCTCAAGGTTCTGCTGCTTGAACTGTTGGCTACGTTCAGTGTCTCATTGGAAGCTGCTGGAGGAACAGTTATTCACACATTCTTCTCATGGTTTGAATAAGTGTTATTACTCACAGATCTTTATTTATCTGCTCTGATGTTCAGAAACACTTTCCTCCAACTGTCCGTCCTCTTCCTCTCAGCTGAGATGTGAGCGTCTCTGCAACATCTCACCCTGTGAACGAGGTAAACGGGTAAAACAGGGACGTGTATCCTCTTTAGTATCAACAGGTGGCGCTAGCGTTGACCTCTACAGCCCGAGCAGCACAGGGCTGGTAGCGCACAACTGTTAACATGTGTTGTATAAGTTGTTGTCTGTTTGAATGCATCGGTTTCGGATCGTTACTGGTTCCCGATGTATCGGAATGTGGAAGAGAAGATGGTGTTAGAACATCTGTGCAATCAACAGTCAATGAAAAAGATTCACTAGTGAGGAGCTCAACAAGTTTATGTGACTGATTATTACTGATCTGATGAGAAAAACACGACAGGGACGGATTTGATCTCGTTGTGTTGCTCCATCTTTAGGATCATGGTTTTCGGTTGTTTTGCATGATTGTGTTAATTGACAAGAAAGATGAGAGATGGTTGTGTAACTGACATCTGCCAGAACTGCACCAGGAACCTCGGGTTCATCTCTGCAGCCTGACGGTGTCTCGGTCCAGCTCGGCTCGGCTCAGCAGAGTGAAGATGAAGATGAAGATGAAGATGAAGATGTAACACACGCTCGAGAAGTCACATGGTGTGAAATGTGTCAAATGGCAGAAAGTCTCCAACGCAGCTGCTCTCAATTGGCCGGACATGCTCACGTGTGTAATTAGGAACCGCACATCTTGTGTTGTTTTATCACATCACCCCCACCTGGCACATTTTTCTAGTTAATGTATACATTATGGTGCATTGTGGGTATTTTGGCTCTGTCTATAGAAGTGGCTGCTGTGTGTTACTGGAAAATCCACCTTAAAACCCAATTCCTTCTGTGAATGGACGACTGATTACAGAAACATGGAGGGGTCACTAGTCACCACATGGATCCATGAACACGCTACGACCTGCGCAGCCACAAGATCTCAACCCAATTTAGAACCTAGGGACATTTTAAAACAAAGCTCTCGATCTCCATCATCTGAACCCCAATTTCTGAGCTGATCCGAAATCGTCTGAGAACGAATGAGCGTCTAGAGGCAACGGCCAATAAGCTGGAGTCTTGTGAATCGACACCTCCTCCGTTCTCTGAACAACGTTTACAGTCCCACGAGGTTCTCACAAGAGTCCAAACACGGAATGTGGAAATATCCTCTGTGAGAAAGTTCTTCCGTCGTCTAGTTGAGTCCATAGAGACTGACCCACATCTAACTTTTAGAGCTTTTTCTCACGTTCAAGTTGGGACTGAAGTTTAAGGTGATTGTCTCAGTTGCAGTTTATCAGGTTGGTTCTAAAGTATTTTGTGCGTACGTCCTGTTGTCATCACCTACGTGGAACCTTTACTTCACGTTACTTCTCGACGAGTCGTCAGAAACAGTTTAAACTTTGTGTTCCTGACGCAGTGAGAGAATCTCAGGAGACTCGTTCTCTCCGTTGTCTTCTCGTGAGCAGCACTGAGTTCACTCAACTTTCCCTGAAGCTCAGAGTAAGATTCACGTTTTGTCCACTGTTGTGTTACCTTTTCGTCTGTTGTCTCTACAGCAGCAGCTCAGTGCAGATTCAGTTTTAGGGTGGAGGTCCCGTCTGCGCTCCAGCATGTTTCACAGAGATCCCAGCAGAGCTCGTTCCACCTGGTGCTTGTTAAAAACCCAGTGCGATCCCATGCAGGGTCAGAGGTCACAGTTTTTACGCTACCTAAACCTGCCGCTCCTCTGAAAGTCCTGTAAGCCTTCAGATCGATAGCACATGTGCAGAGAGCTGGTTCTCAGACGATGGGTCGGGGCCTCTGAGTGAGAACTGAGGTCCCACAGCTCGGGAGAATGGGTCCCTGGGTTCTTCTGAGGAAATCTGCTGGTTTCTTCTCCTCTCTGAACTCTTCTTCACTTCCTCTTTATCTCTTCAGTCTCTATTCGTGATTATGAGAAACCCTGCTCATCTCTCACTGATCACTGGAGGACAGTGGCAGCTCGGTTCTGATTGAACATCATCAGTCTTCATTTGTTTTCCCGTGGTTTTGCTCGGTCGTCATGTTTTCACGCTTCTTGATTTCCCCGGACAGAACCGGTTCTTCCAGCAGCTGAACGGTCATGACCTCCGTGTGTTCACTGTCAACAACATGTCTGAGAAGCTTCTGGCGGCGTGACCCCAGAACACGCGTGTGTCAGCTCCTTTACAGTTTACATTTCTCAACTCAATATGTCATCACTGGCTGACGGGGACGGACCCAGTTCAAAGAAGCAGGGAGAGGAGCCAGATGATCAATCTGGTCCAATCGGCTGCAGCTCTCGCTTTCCCATCACTTCCCTCCCATTGGTCGATGAAGGTCTAGAACTTCTCCGTCTATCAGACTAGTTCAGCTTCCATTCATCTGGAGGTTCAAGGGCTTTAACGCTGGTCATAATGCCGCCGAGGTGACGATTGTGCCTGATGGTGCAAATAGTACACATACCAAGAAAGGTATGGAAAGCACTCTGCCGCCATCTAGTGGTCGGAGTGGAAAATACTAGCCCCTTGGGACTGTTCAGTATAGTTATATTGAGGTATTAAGCTGTAATTGAAATACTGTTATGATGGAACAGCAATGATTGTACAGAAAACATATGTTGTTAATCAATTTCAAGCAAAAGCATCAATATGATAATCTACATACCAAAATTTGTTAAATTAACGTTATGCCCCATTATGGCTAATGTCGCTAATTTGCCTCATACCTAAATTTATATCTATTGTATATGTTATATTGAAATTTACAATCTCCACTTAATTCATTATCTTTATGACAGGCCAAAAACACCAACAATACTTTTTTTATATAATTGGAAATTATTGACGAACTCACTTCATGTTCTCTCTCTCCAGTTCATCAATGAACTGGTTCATTCACGTTTGTCAGATCCCAGTAACCACGTCTGGTAAAGACTTGAAGAACAATTCTGTGATCTTGTTTTTTATCAATGACAAGGAAAGTCTGTCCTCAGAGCCGTGGAGACACTTCCTGAGGACAAAGGAGTCAATCTGCCAAACAGGGGACGCCTCAGATGAGTAACAGACACTCACAGACTCAGATGAGTAACAGACACTCACAGACTGGTTCAGTGAGAATAGGACCAGAGCACAGACCTCTGCCAGGGACCTCGTCTCCCAGCGAGGACCAGAGACATGAAAGAGAATCCTAAATCCTGCTCTTTGTCCAAATCTGAGCCAAAATGAAATTTCATCATGGTTAGCAAATGTTACAGTCCACTCTATCGATGACTCATTGTCTCAACTGTCTTTTCACTTTCTCTCCTGCAGCCTCAGCGTTTGACTCACACATTGAAATTAGGTTTTGGTCTCTGGATCCTCTTCAGCTTCAGTTTCTCAATCCTCTTCTTCTTCCTCGAACAAACAAGAAACACAAACGTTAAGAATGTGGAGTGGGTCCTTTTCTCCTAGGGATCTGAAACACGGTGCCCGCTCGGTGCAGTTGCATGGAGCCGCCTGCAGGGGGCAGCCAATGTCGGGGGGGGGGGGGGGGGGGGGGGGACGTTCAGCATCGATCTGTGACGTCTGATCTCAGTTGTTTTTTGAAACCTGCTCTGAGTCCTTCTGGTCGTTAGTGAGTCTGTGATGAACTCAGTGAACCGCTGCCTCATTAGCTAAGATTTGTTTTCTGCCTTTCCCAGAATGTCTTTAACTCTATGGGCTGTCGGGGCGGGGGGGGGGAGCAGCAGTAAAGTTTGTAACAACAGTAACATGTATGTGTATTTATTGAAGTTAATAGTTTTGCTACTTCCACTTCCTTTTCTTTCATGTGCATGTTTTAATATAAGATCATTTAAATCTCTGACATCAGTTCTCATCAGAAGAAGAAATGAACAGTGACCTTCAATGACCTCTACTGTTGACCTGGTTCCTTCAGAGGCCGACAGCTGTTTAGTGTCTCCTCCTCTGCAGATTTAGTCCATCGTCCCATCCCTCTCTCCATCTCTCCATCATCCCATCCCTCTCTCAGTCTGTCCATCCTTCTCTCCACGTACAGCTAGAGAAAGTGAAAGTGACCCTGATCATCCTTCTCTCCACCTGTCCATCCCTCTCTCCCTCTCTCCATCCTTCAATCCCTCTCGCCATCGTCCCATCCTTCTCTCCATCTGTCCATTGTTCCATCCCTCTCTCCATCGTCCCATCCTTCTCTCCATCTGTCCATTGTTCCATCCCTCTCTCCATCGTCCCATCCCTCTCTCCCTCTCTCCATCGTCCCATCCCTCTCTCGATTTTTCCTTCCCTCTATCCATCGTCTCATCCCTCTCTCCACCTGTCCATCCCTCTCTCCCTCTCTCCATCATTCCATCCCTCTCGCCATAGTCCCATCCTTCTCTCCATCTGTCCATCGTTCCATCCCTTTCTCCCTCTCTCCATCGTCCCATCCCTCTCTCCCTCTCTCCATCCCTCTCTCCATCCCTCTCTCCCTCCCTCTAACCCGGTGTCTTTCCTCAGTTTCCAGAGAACCATCACCGGACGACTGTCGGAGCTGTCTGGAGTGTTCCATCCTTCTCTCCATCTCTCCCTCTCTCCATCCCTCTCTCCCTCTCTCCATCCCCCTCTCCCTCTCTCCATCCTTCTCTCCATCTCTCCCTCTCTCCATCCCTCTCTCCCTCCCTCTAACCCGGTGTCTTAAACGGTTTCCAGAGAACCATCTCCGGACGGCTGTCGGAGCTGTCTGGAGTGTTCCATCCTTCTCTCCATCTCTCCCTCTCTCCATCCCTCTCTCCCTCTCTCCATCCCTCTCTCCCTCCCTCTAACCCGGTGTCTTTCTTCAGTTTCCAGAGAACCATCACCGGACGACTGTCGGAGCTGTCTGGAGTGTTCCATCCGTCTCTCCATTGTTACATCCCTCTCTCCATCCCTCTCTCCCTCTCTCCATCATTCCATCCCTCTCTCCATCCCTCACTCCCTCTCTCCATCATTCCATCCTTCTCTCTATCTGTCCATCGTCCCATCCCTCTCTCCCTCTCTCCATTGTTCCATCCCGCTCTCCCTCTCTCCATCCCTCTCTCAATCCCCCTCTCCCTCTCTCCATCCCTCTCTCCCTCCCTCTAACCCGGTGTCTTTCTTCAGTTTCCAGAGAACCATCACCGGACGACTGTCGGAGCTGTCTGGAGTGTTCCATCCGTCTCTCCATTGTTCCATCCCTCTCTCCCTCTCTCCATCCATCTCTCCCTCTCTCCATCCCTCTCTCCCTCCCTCTAACCCGGTGTCTTTCTTCAGTTTCCAGAGAACCATCACCGGACGACTGTCGGAGCTGTCTGGAGTGTTCCATCCTTCTCTCCATCTCTCCCTCTCTCCATCCCCCTCTCCCTCTCTCCATCCTTCTCTCCATCTCTCCCTCTCTCCATCCCTCTCTCCCTCCCTCTAACCCGGTGTCTTTCCTCAGTTTCCAGAGAACCATCACCGGACGACTGTCGGAGCTGTCTGGAGTGTTCCATCCTTCTCTCCATCTCTCCCTCTCTCCATCCCTCTCTCCCTCTCTCCATCCCTCTCTCCCTCTCTCCATCCCTCTCTCCATTGTTCCATCCCTCTCTCCCTCTCTCCATCCCTCTCTCCCTCTCTCCATCCTTCTCTCCCTCTCTCCATCCCTCTCTCCATTGTTCCATCCCTCTCTCAATCCCCCTCTCCCTCTCTCCATCCCTCTCTCCCTCCCTCTAACCCGGTGTCTTTCTTCAGTTTCCAGAGAACCATCACCGGACGACTGTCGGAGCTGTCTGGAGTGTTCCCGTGACAACGGCTGCCTGCGTTGCCCCGAGCGACTCTTCCTGTCCCTGACGAGGGACGGGATGTCTCACCACGGGACGTGTGTCCACGCCTGCCCGGCCGGACACTACGGGCAGAGAGGGGAGGACGTCAACCGCTGCTCCAGTACGTTCTCACACACAGGTCGTTCCTGAGGTCCCGCCCCTGCATGTGCTCGACCAATAGCAAGCCGGTTTCAGCTGTCAATCACTGAACATGAGCCTTTGAGCATACATCAGTCTAATCTGTATGAGAGGAACATCTTTGAGAAATATCTATTTTTGAATTACCTTTAACATCTGGTCTTCTTTTGTTGCTCAAATCAAATCTGAACCTGAAATCTTTTAACTCCTAAATAATCTCATTGAGGAAGTGATGATGTCATAATTCAACCCACAGCAGATTAGTGAGCTCCATCTCACGTGCAGAGTGACAGCTGACGATCGAGACTCAGATTCATGATGTTTAATATTTGTTTGTGTCCCCCCCCCCCTCCCAGAATGCCGCTCTCTGGACTGCGAGCACTGTTTCAGCCGGGACTTCTGCACCCGGTGTAAATCCGGCTTCCTGCTGTACAAAGGAAAGTGTCTGACGAGCTGCCCCGAGGAAACGTTCAACCACCAAACCGACTGCGTAGGTGAGTCCGACACGTCCAGACCGACCACCGGGTTACCCACCATCGAGTGAACCCCCCCGACAAGCTCCAGCAGCTCAGACCGTCTGGAAGCTTCTCCTCGATTATCATCCAGAGGCTGGATTCTGGTCCTGCTTCAGTTTCATAAATAACCAATAGATGTTCAGCTCCACTTCTGCATCGTGTGGATCAGTGCAGCTTTCTCCAGCTCGCTCCCCCCCTCGCTCGCTCGGCCTTTCACCCGTAAAGTTGTTGTCATCCAAGCAGATGACATGAGGGCAACTTGGTGGATCTGCATGGACGTGTTAATGGGTTGTTTCCTGTCCCATGTCGTAGATCTTCAAATTGAGCTGTAAACCTATTTTGCTTAATCCTGCAAACTATGACAAAAACCAAAGTGGAGGCAATCATTTTAAAGTACACAATAGAGTCCAGGCTCCAGAAGGGGGGGGGGAGTTCCTCCTCTCATGTCGAGGAGACTGGGCAGGGACGACCGACTCACAGATGATTAGAATGATCTCGTCTCCCGGAGCAGGAACTCTCCGGCTCCTTGTGAAACGTAACCCTCTCCACACACCTCAGGAAACCAGGTGTTTGTGCACCATCGTCCAAAAGACCCACAATTCACTGCTCAACACCTGTGTGACCCTTTGTGACTCGAGTCCCGTCTTAATGGCCGTGTCAGGTTCCCGTCTGCCGGGAACAGAGAGCCCGGTGACCTCGGGCAGCTCGGCTCGGCACCGTGAGCTTCAGGGACCAAAGAGTTTAATGATCTGCAGACCTGCTGCTTTTATCTGAGTCTCCGTGTTCACCCCTCCCCTGGGTTTCATGTGTGGAGGTCCAGGGTCCCACTCGGTCGTGGTCGGAGGATTTCTCTTTGCTTCACATCGAGCTGCGGGGGGGGGGGTAATGTCTGTTGATCGATCGCACCTGTTTGGGGAAACTGCACTCCGGGACAGACGATGAAAGAGGAGACGCAACCTTGAAGTAATTCAGTCATTTCAGATCTTGGCTCTCGAGGAAGTTGTTTTATCCAAGTTTAAAGCGTTTGTAGCTGATGACGGGTCTCTGGCGTTTATTCTGTGTTGATTTAAAATGTGTGTGACCGCAGTGGGATGTCAAGGTCAACAAGAAACACAAAACAAACTTCACACACATCTAAAACTCCAAATTCTGAATTGAAATATTGAAAGTTTTCTTCTGAGAACTGTAAAGAACGTTGATATTCATCTTCCAGGTAAATCTTCTCCGACAGGGAGTCGAGCTCTCAGTGGAACACATGGATCTTCACATGTGGTTGAGTATCAAGCCTCAGGTCGGTGCAGGTCCGATCTCCACCTGCACCGGCCGTGGCCCCGGTGGTTCCTCGGTCTCTTGTGCTTCCCGGTGACGTTAACGGGTTCCACATCCGACCGGTGCTGCCAACCTCCAGCTACAGTCACTTCATCTGAGCTCCGACCACGATAATGATGATTATCTAGAGATGATTGTCTGATCTTGGCCGAAAGCCGCTGGTTTTTTTCCGTTCTGGAAAATGTTGCAGTGGCTGATTTCTGTGGGGGTGACATCACTCATCAGCAACCAGCCGGCGTAACGTCCTGTGGGTTCATTCTGCTGACAGCCAGATGGAGCCGGGACGATGTGGCCGCCGCGGGTCTGAAGACAGTTTGTCTCAACAGAGTCTCGGTTGTAATCTATTGTTTTCCTTCATTTCTCTGAACTTTGTTTCCCTGATTGGAAAAGCACGTCAGGCCAGATCCTTATTTTAAATTAACAGAAAACTTCCTCTGGTTAAAGTTCAGAGTCTGAACACTTTCCACCAGAAAAGGGTCATGACCCAGGTATTGTTTGGTTTTTACTGGAAAGTTGTGGTTTCTAAACGGTGTCAGAACCGAGGTCAGGGATGCCCACGTTGGACAATCATGTTGAAATGATAAAACAAGCAATAACCCTGTGAGCCAGGGACAGAAAATCACAAACTCAGTGCAGATTCAAACATCGAGCTCACGTCGGGATTGGACCCAAAGAAACACAGGAATTGCACTGAAATCTGAATTGGGATTCGATCCAGTTCACATTGGCCGTGTAGGAACCGCTGACTTGCTCCAGATTCTGGTCCACAACTTGTCTGGACCTGAAAGTGCTCGAGGCCTTTTTTCCTCCTTCCAGATGTCATCGTCTTCTTCATCCTCGGGAGCCTTAATGCTCCCTAATGGATTCAGAACATGTGAAACTGATCAAGCGTTTCTGCTCTTTCATCCCCCCCCCCCCCCCAGTATTGTTGTCTTTATAGAATCTGGCTTTGTCAGATAAAGTAAATGTGGGTCTGTTGTGTGTTTTCTCTCTTAGACAACTGTCTCTTGGCTCCGCTGGGAGACTGGAGCGAGTGGAGCGTCTGTCTCCGTGATGGCGCCCCCTGTGGCTTCAGGTGGGGCAGGCAGACCAGGACTCGGGGGGGCAGGACGCCGGAGGAGAACGCCGCTCGGCTTTGTCCGTCGCACAACGAGACACAAAGGTGCAGGATGAAGAAGAAGTGTCCCACAGGTGAGGAGGGCAGGGACGGACGGAGGGGACAGGAGTGAACCACTGGAACCACACGGGTTCAAAAGATTCACCAGCTGTTGTTTATCATTTCAAAATGGAAGCTTCGGCAGAAACCATTTCTAATCAGTTCAGTCTGATCCAACCGATCATCTAGTTGATTTATTCTTTATTGTGTTGGACGGCCAACATCTGTGGATTCCCTGCGTGGTTGTGTCTCGTGTTGTGAGCTGTTCTGATGCACGTGTGTACTTTATAATGCCAAGCACGAGGGATTGGATCCTATAAAAAAACTAAAAACTTCAGTTGTGGGCGAATGTTTCCACCGTCCGGCAACATCAGCGGAGAGAGATTTCAAAAGTCCAGGGTTATTGATGCTGAGTGAGAAATAAATCATATAATGAAACGTCAGAAGGAATTTTCAATAAATCAAAAATCAAAAATTATAGATATCATGATGATGCAGAGCTGTCATCAAGGTTAAACGGGGGCGTGGCTGCAGAGGCTAGGAACCCCCCCCCCCCCCTTGAGACGCTGGTGGTGGTTGATGGGATCTAGAGAATGAGACTCCACCAGGAACACAGAGACTGGAGGAGACTGAGGAAGAGGAGGGTCGCAGCAAATCAGTGAGAAGCCGACAGATTTAAAGTTTGTCAGCAACAACACGATTGGCTGATCGAGCTCAAGGTCAAACCTGATTGGACAACAGGTTTGAAAAGATGCATCGACATCAGGAGCGGTCGCTGAGGTCATCAGAGGACACACACCTCAAGCGTCTTTATGATTCTGTTTGATTTGATCCTAAGCAAACGTCTCCACTAAGACTTTGTCCTGAGATTACAGAGGGTGATGAAGAAGAGATCACCCTCGTCCTCCTCTCTCCGGGGCTGAGATAGCATCTTAATCCATCTCACCTCCTGAGCTTGACTCGTGGTGGAAGCCTTTCACGTTACCTCCATCCAAGGACATCCAGCCTGGCAGATTTTGCTCTAACTTGCAGAAATAGGCCGAGTCGTGTCCGGGGCATAATTCTCATCATGTGTTCCGTGATGCTCGACCTGGAAACAGAGTCCGACTGCAGGAGGAGGGATTTCCACTGAGCTGCTGAGGAGAAGCTGTGGGAGCCGGTCAGAGTCGCAGTGAGAAGAAGGAAGCGGTGATTACAGTCCCTTGTTTTCAGGCTTCTCTTCGTCAGCAGTAGAAACGTCTGTGTCTGGATCTTGTTTTCTAACTCTGCGTTAAATTAACGATTTCATTATTTTTATTAACTTTTGTGCGAATATATTTTCCACGACGTTAAAACCAAAACAAATTGGCAGCGATTTCTGCTCCTCCACTGAAACCCAGTCGTTGTTTATTGTTCCATCTCGTTCCACTTTGCACAAACAGCGGGAGGAGCCGATAGAAGGACGTGGACGTGCAGAGGAATGTGAGGAGACGTGTTCTATTTCACTTTTTCCAAAGTGGCGAGAAAGCCAAATGCTAATTTCTCTTTAGAGCTCCGCAAATATTGTGTTTTCAGTGTGTGTGTGTGTGTCGGTGTGTGTGAGTGTGTGCATGCCTGTGTGTTTTCCACAATGGAAGGCATTTCATTTGAAGCAATCATCATTATCATTGTCAGATCGTATGTCCGGTGGCATTAGAGCAGGAAGAAACCCGATCCAGCGGAGTCTGGCGCTGGGATCAGACCCGTGAACCTAATGGCACACATCTGGGATTGGAGGCTGCTGTGGCATCTCCTTGACATTCCTCCGTTGGTCCCGATTAGACGTCTCTGCCGGGTGTCGTCTCTTTGTTTTCAGATGACGAGGACGGGTCTCATCCTCATCCAGTCTTTTCTCACTGCGTCAGCAACATGTGTCATGAGGTCGAAACCCGGCCGAGGGTTCGTCGCCCGACTTCCCGTCTGTTTCCAGAGCTCAGCCGTTATCTCATCAGTGAGGTTTCATGAGCGGGGGGGGGGGGGGGGGGGGCAGCTGTTAAAGACTGCTCATCACAGGTTCGAGTCCCAGTGAAGGATCTCAAACTGCTCCAGTTCCCTGCAGACACTCTGTGGTTCTGGTTAGACGTGCTCTGGGTTCAGTGTCAGAACATCTTCATTCAGTTTGTCAGCGTGCTCACATCGGGGGGGGGGGGGGGGGGGGGGCATCAACCACAGAGAGCAGCTGCAGCCGGGGGGGGGGGGGGGGGGGGGAGTCATAAAGCAAAGTACAGTCACAAAGTACAAAGAACAGTGGCTGGTCAGAGGTCAGAGGTCACCGAGGGGATTACCATTCATCTCCAGAGACACACTCGCATTTCTGCACAAAACTCTCGTGGCAATAAATGTGATGGACGAGCTGTTGTCTGCAGACGTCCAACTCGGGGGGGCAGGAGAGGGACAGAGGACACATCGCCGCGAGAACCGTCTGGACGGGAAGATCACAGCGAGGAAGACATTCAAGTCTGAGCTGAAGACAGAGACTCGTCCCCAGAGACTGGAGGACAGACGTGAGGGGACATGAAGAGACTTGAGGAAACCTCAGGAGACACGAGGAGACATGAGGAGACATGAGGAGACTAAAGGAGACATGAGGAGACATGAGGGGACTTGAGGGGACATAAAAAGACGAGGAGACTTGAAGAGACATGAGGGGACATGAGGAGACACAATGAGACTTGAGGAGACATGACGAGACATGAAGAGATATGAGGAGACACGAAGAGACTTGAAGAGACTTGAGAAGACATTTGGGGACATGAGGAGACATGAGGAGACTTGAGGAGACATGAGGAGACATACAGAGACATGAGGAGACTTGAGAAGACATTTGGGGACATGAGGAGACTTGAGGAGACATGAGGAGACATGAGGTGACATGCAGAGACATGAGGAGACAAACAGAGACATGAAGAGACTTGAGGAGACTTGAGGAGACATGAGGAGACATGAGGAGACTTGAGGAGACTTGAGGAGACTTGAGGAGACATGAGGAGTCATGAGGGGACATGAGGAGACATGACGAGACATGAGGAGACATGAGGAGACTTGAGGAGACTTGAGGAGACTTGAGGAGACATGAGGAGTCATGAGGGGACATGAGGAGACATGAGGAGTCATGAGGGGACATGAGGAGACATGAGGAGACTTAAGGAGACATGAGGAGACATGAGGAGACATGAAGAGACTTGAGGGGACATGAGGAGACATGAGGAGTCATGAGGAGACATGAGGAGACATGAGGAGACATGAGGAGACGTACCCTAAGTCACAGAGGATGCTGATTCTTTATCTCACTTTTATAGTTCAACCATCGTGTGACTGGGAAACATGTGAATCAACCAGTAGTTGTATCAGGAAGTGATTTTAAAATCCCAGCGTCCTGGTGAGTTCATAATAATCCGGACCATGTGTTGGGAACACGTGTGTGTTACTGGGAGCAGCCGCAGCACCACAGCTTATCCATGTTGTTTTGTCTGGAGTTGGCCGGGACCAGTGATCCCAGTCAGGATGTGTGAGGTTCATCAAACGGGGGCAGGAGGATCAAACTGCTCTGTGCCTGCTGGGCTGTGAGGAGACATGAAGAGACTTGAGGAGACATGAAGAGACTTGAGGGGACATGAAGAGACGTGAGGAGACATGAAGAGACTTGAGGGGACTTGAGGAGACATGAGGAGACATGAGGAGTCATGAAGGGACGTGAGGAGACATGAGGAGACTTGAGCAGACCTAAGGAGACATAAGGAAACACGAGGAGATATGAGGAGACATTAGGAGACATGAGGAGAAGTGAGGGGACATGAGGAGACTTGAGGAGACATGAGGAGACATGAGGAGACATGAGGAAACACGAGGAGATATGAGGAGACATTAGGAGACATGAGGAGAAGTGAGGGGACATGAGGAGACTTGAGGAGACATGAGGAGACATGAGGAGACATGAGGAGACATGAAGAGACTTGAGGAGACTTAAGGAGACATGAGGAGTCATGAGGGGACTTGAGGAGACATGAGAGGACTTAAGGAGACATGAGGAGACATGAAGAGACTTTAGGAGATTTGAGGAGACATGTGGAGACATGAGAGGACATGAAGAGACTTGAGGAGACTTGAGGAGACGTGAGGAGAAATGAGGGGACGTGAGGAGACATGAAGAGACATGAAGAGACTTGAGCAGACTTAAGGAAACATAAGGAAACACGAGGAGACATGAGGAGTCATGAGGGGACGTGAGGAGAAATGAAGCGACTTGAGGAGACTTAAGGAGACATGAGGAGACATGAGAGGACTTAAGGAGACATGAGGAGACATGAAGAGACTTTAGGAGACTTGAGGAGACATGAGAGGACTTAAGGAGACATGAGGAGACATGAAGAGACTTTAGGAGACTTGAGGAGACATGAGGGGACATGAGGAGACATGAGGAGACATGAGGAGAAGTGAGGGGACATGAGGAGACTTGAGGAGACATGAGGAGACATGAGGAGACATGAGGAGACATGAAGAGACTTGAGGAGACTTAAGGAGACATGAGGAGTCATGAGGGGACTTGAGGAGACATGAGAGGACTTAAGGAGACATGAGGAGACATGAAGAGACTTTAGGAGATTTGAGGAGACATGTGGAGACATGAGAGGACATGAAGAGACTTGAGGAGACTTGAGGAGACGTGAGGAGAAATGAGGGGACGTGAGGAGACATGAAGAGACATGAAGAGACTTGAGCAGACTTAAGGAAACATAAGGAAACACGAGGAGACATGAGGAGTCATGAGGGGACGTGAGGAGAAATGAAGCGACTTGAGGAGACTTAAGGAGACATGAGGAGACATGAGAGGACTTAAGGAGACATGAGGAGACATGAAGAGACTTTAGGAGACTTGAGGAGACATGAGAGGACTTAAGGAGACATGAGGAGACATGAAGAGACTTTAGGAGACTTGAGGAGACATGAGGGGACATGAGGGACTTAGTGTTCCTCCGCTCTGTGGTCAGGTATCCAGCTCATACACCAAGCAGCCCAAACACCAGATCAGAGCCTGGAGGCACTCGATCAGGATTTCACCTTTATGCAGTTTGAGAACCAGGGTTTGGTCCCGTCCACGTGAGGCTGCGTCCCCCTGTCCTCGTCCTCGTCCTCCACCTCTCCACTCGTCCGAGGCGGCAGCAGACACATGCTCGGTGTTAGTGTGAAAGCTTATTAAGTTGTAGTTTACGGCGGTGATAATCAAAAGGGACTGATTCACGCTGCAGCTCTCATTCAGGACGCCATGCTGGCCCGGCTGTAAAAGTGAGGAGGCTGCAGAGCTGGTGTGTTTTACGAGGCAGAGCAACATGGAACCAGGAGGAGAAAAGTTCTCTATGTGGTCCATGAGCAGCAGCATCTGTCTCACATCTATATGAGGCTCTAACACACTCTGTCAAATATCCATCCTTCATTATTGCTCCATTCGTGCAGCGGGGGATCGTTTTAAAAACTCTGTTAAGTAGAAAAGACACAACTCACAACATGAATCCAAATTCCCTTAAAGCCTCTGGAAGCTGCAGGAGAAGAAAAGACCTCATCCAGACAAGTGGTTCCTCTCTGAGAGCAACACACACAGGGCTGAGAGCAACACACAGGGCCCAGAGCAACACACACAGGACTGAGAGCAACACACAGGACTGAGATCAACACACACAGGACTGAGAGCAACACACACAGGACTGAGAGCAACACACAGGACTGAGAGCAACACACACAGGACTGAGAGCAACACACAGAGCTGAGAGCAACACACACAGGACTGAGAGCAACACACAGGACTGAGAGCAACACACACAGGGCTGAGAGCAACACACACAGGACTGAGAGCAACACACAGGGCTGAGAGCAACACACAGGACTGAGAGCAACACACAGGGCTGAGAGCAACACACAGGACTGAGATCAACACACACAGGACTGAGAGCAACACACACAGGACTGAGAGCAACACACACAGGGCTGAGAGCAACACACACAGGACTGAGAGCAACACACACTGGACTGAGAGCAACACACACTGGACTGAGAGCAACACACACTGGACTGAGAGCAACACACAGGGCTGAGAGCAACATACAGGGCTGAGAGCAACACACACAGGGCTGAGAGCAACACACACAGGACTGAGAGCAACACACACAGGGCTGAGAGCAACACACAGAGCTGAGAGCAACACACACAGGACTGAGAGCACCACACAGGGCTGAGAGCAATACACACAGGGCCCAGAGCAACACACACAGAGCTGAGAGCAACACACACAGGACTGAGAGCAACACACACAGGACTGAGAGCAACACACACAGGACTGAGAGCAACACACACAGGACTGAGAGCAACACACAGGGCCTAGAGCAACAGACAGGACCTAGAGCAACAGACAGGACCTAGAGCAACACACACAGGGCTGAGAGCAACACACACAGAAACTACAAGAGCAGCTATCCTTACCGAACTCTCTGGAAGGTTCCACATCTAACGTGTGCTTTCTGGCTCCAGCTCTGCAGAGGAGGAGGAAGAGGAGGAGACAAGTCGTCCATCTTCATTTACCGGGTCGTGAACAAGCTGCACTTTAATAAACCACAACACCGGCCTGGTCTCTAATATCACATCATTGAGATGAGTGAAACGGCCCCCTGCTGGTCAACCTCTCTGTGCTGCACATCTTATATAATTTACTTCTTACTTCTACAGCTCGAAGGGGGGGGGGGGGGGGGGGGGGCAGTGATATTACCCAGATCAGTTTTGGACGCTGGTGGGAATGAGCTCATTTTTATGCTTTGGCACTTTCAGCAGAAAACGTGAACAGATTTTTGGGTGAAGACACAAACTGAGGTGTCGTGCTGGATCTGCAGGTTGTGACCACGATGTTTGACATCATTTGACTATGATGTGATTATTAGTGTGATATGAGACGGACGTGGCTCAGGGGGAGACGGGGGTTGTTGTTGTTGTTGTTGTTGTTGTTGTTGTTGATGGAAGGATTGTTAGTTTGACCTCTGGTGACCTTCAAGATACTAAACTGAGTGTTATTTGGTGTCCTTAGGTAAAAACTTCACTTGTGTAACCGATGCACTCGATGGGACTCGACTGTAGTTTATTATCTTTCAGCAGAATCAGACGATGAAGACATAATATAATCATTATTCTGTCCATCAATCATAACTTAATCATAACGTAAAACATTTCTCATGTGAATATTATTGGAAGATTTTACATCTCCGACCCCTTGAGATAGAGAATGAAATTGAGGCTTAATATTAATATATAAATATAAAACAAAACACAAATACAACTACGTATTAATACATCTTCAATAAGAAAATAAACTATTTTTAACAGAACTGTTTGAGGTTTGAAACATCGTGATTTGTTTCCTTTCATCGTCTCCAGATTTCAGATGATCTAATCTCCTCTGTGAGGAAGCAGCTTCTCTCTGTGGATCATCTCAGAGACACTAACGTCTTCCAGGGGACGAGTCCTAGCGGTGACTCTCGGTTTCTCCTCGAGCTCCAACATCAGGTTCAGGTTTACGGCTCAGAGTGAAATGCTCAGCGACTCGGATGGATTTCCATTAATGTGTTATTGGCGTCAGGTCAAGATTTTCACTTTGCAAGCAAAATAACTGTCGGCATCGGAATCAGCTCCGAGTCATTCAGCACCGGTCAGCTGAGCGTGGTCATCGCTCCACGTGCTAACCTTTAGCACGTTAGCATCGTGGCTATGTGCACGTTAGCACGACCTCCAGGGCTGCTGCCCTGAACTTCACACAGAGGATGAAATGAACCCTGGTTCTTCTGAAGTGAGGGATTTCGTGCAGATTCATCGTTTTCATTCCAGGGTGTTGTGTGTTTGTGTTTCATGCCTGTTTGTGTGTGAGTCGGCCCACATGGTTCCACGCTGCTTTGTAATGCTGATTTATCTCCGTCATGCTGATCCCCCCCCCCCCCCCCCCCCCTTACAACATGTGGTTCTGAGCGTGGCTCCGCGTTGGGCGAGGAGTCGTTTCAGGCTCAAGAGGATAAGGTCGACATTTTTTTGAAAAATCAGCGGCTTTTCGTCTTTGTCGAGTAAATGTTCGACCACAGAGACGACAAATATTGTCTTGATTTAAAGGGTCAGTGGAGTTGTGTCAGATTCTCTAATGATTTCCAGCCACACGGAGAATCAGAGGAAGACAGAATCCTGCTGCTGGTGTTCACAGCTCGGAGCAACTGGAAGTCAAATCTTTGTGCTGCAGTTAGAGACAGAAACGTTCCATTGGTCAACTTTAAACTCCATCGACCACCTGGAGGGTCACGATTTCATTTCACGTTCAGACCTGGTCCGGGTTAACGTCGCGTTCACAGTTAAAAACAATTTCTTTTAAATAACTTGATTTAAAAACCTCAGTGAAAGTCGCACTTTGTTGGTGAAGCCCGATCTCGGATGATCCCCCGGCGTGAAGCAGGAAAGTTATCTGAGGTCACTTGTAGACTGAAGACTCATTGTGTATTTTTAAAAGCCAATATTCATATCTTATAATATCTGTTTTTCATTAAAGTGAGATTATCTGACTTTCATTAAGAAGAAATAACATTTTTTCCTCTCACGGATAAAATGTGGATTTGGCTGCTGCCGTCGTGTTGAGTCTGGTTGACCTTATAACTCGTTAAAGTGCAAAGTGCTGCTGAGGTCACTTCATGTTGTATAATCATTTTCTGTGTGTGTAAATCGTGTCTATAAATAAAATCTGTGTGCCATTATTCTTCTAGTTATTATTATTAACTGCCCCATAAACACTGACGTCTCCGGCAGTGACCCGTGACTTCCCGGGGAGTCGCTCGACTTCACGTTTTGTTTCTCATTAGCAAATTCCTGTCGTCACGAAAGAAAAACACAAAAAAAAACAAACGGGCTCACGAACAAATAAATCTGAATTTATTTGTCTGAATCTGAAGCTGAGACGTTTGGAAACGAAGACACTGGCAACACATGGAAGAGCTCAGCGTCTGTTTCCAATGTGGGGGGGGGGGGGGGGGCTGAGTGTGTCCACGTTGGGATGCGGTCACACATTCAGTGTGAGGGCTGTACAGAAGTAATGGAGCCACAAGGCCAGCGTTTGTGTGTGTGTGTGTCTGTGTGTGTGTGTGTGTCTGTGTGTGTGTGTGTGTGTGTGTGTGTGTGTGTGGGTCGTCTTCCAGCAATTGATTCAGTAAAGATGTCCGAGGGATTCTCTCTCTCTCACACGGCAGCGACTGGTGATAAAGACTTGAGATGAATTTAAATGGCCGACGACTGAAGCCATAATATTTTACCCTTGAGTACGTCGCCATCTTGGATCAGGTGACGTCCTCTGAAGGGAGGGGCTGTGGGCGGAGCCACGATGAAACCGTAACGAATCGAACAAGCTTCTCGATTTCAGGTCGAAACAGAAAAGAACTGGATCTCTGAGATTTTCCCTCGAACTGATAAAAACATTGATGGTTTGTGATTTGATTT